>NC_135239.1:209579756-209882256 GCF_051348905.1 Ranitomeya variabilis | reverse complement strand
GCCAAGACTATCCAGAGAAAGGAGAAGCCTCAGCCCAGACAGATCCGTCAATAACCAAGAGGGGTTATCACAAAGGACATCGCTGGTGAAGGGGACGTCCTGTATGATGAGCGCTGTGCAAATGGGGAAATCTGCAAAGACCTCGGCCTCGATTCCTTGTTTGTGGTGTATTGGAATCACTTTTTTTTTTTTCTTTGTTTTGTCTTGTGGTATTTTAAAATTCTTCAATATGTTGCACGTAGCTCATGCAAACCAAATTAAAAACTCTGCCAGAAACAGTACTCCAGGCAGGGACTGGGGGGAGATGCACCCAAAAAATGTGACATTTGGTAAAAGTTACATTTAATAAATCTGTTTAAAATATCTGAATAACCAAAGTTGTGGAGAAAAAAAAAAAAAAAAAGACTTAAAAATCAAAGACAACTTTAACTTAGGGCTCTTAACAACGTACTGATATTTCCAATAGTGGAAAAACCAGTCCTGGAAATATCAGTTTACGTGTGTTTTATACATGTGGCAACTGTGTGCTGCACCAGTATCACACGTATCGGCGCCTGAATAAAGCAGGCACATTTTGCTTTGTTCCTCGGCGCCGGGTGTTGAAAGTTGAAATAATCCAGTGTAATCATTCTGTGTGACATTTTCTCGTCAGCAAGAGATGGAGATAACTCGCTGCAGTGAGAGCGGGCCTCACGGTTAACTGCGGTGACCTCAATGAGATCACTGCTAGCACCGTGAGAAAAAGTCTCATTGAGGTCACCGCAGTTCAGCCCAGCTGGGAACTCTGCCTCACTGACCAGCAGTAACTTTGATGACGTCATCGCTAGTCTCTGATGCTGCGCTCGCAGCAGCTCATTCCTCAGTGGTTCTCAGCCTGGACGGTCGCATCTTGGCACCGTCCAGGTTGAAATCGGTCTATCCTCCAGATATGGATTACGGCGTGGGACATAACGATGGAGAGGCGAGGGATATGTTTTTTTTTTGTTTTTTTTTACAGGAGACGAGGGATTCAATGGAATGGGCATTAGGTGAGTATAACTGCGTTTGTTATTTTTAACCCCTTTCTGCCAGGTGACGGAATAGTACGTCAGCTGGCAGAACCCCCGCTTTGAGGTGGGCTCCAGCGGTGAGCCCACCTCAAGGCCGCGACATGTCAGCTGTTTTGTACAGCTGACGTGCGCGCAATGAGCGCAAGCGGAATCGCGATCCGCCCGCGCCCATTAACTAGCTAAATGCCGCCGTCAAGCGCTGACAGCGGTATTTAACTGGCACCGCTGACCCCGGTCACATGATCGGGGGTCATCGGTGCATTGCCATAACAACCAGAGGTCTCCTTGAGACCTCTATGGTTGTTGATGGCCAATTGCTTTTTGAGACCTCTATGGTTGTTGATGGCCAATTGCTTTGAGCGCCACCCTGTGGTTGGCGTTCAAAGTACACCTGCATTTCTGCTACATAGAGGTGATCTGTACTTCACCTCTATGTAGCAGAGGCGATCGAGTTGTGCATGCTTCTAGCCTCCTATGGAGGCTATTGAAGCATGCCAAAATTAAAAAAAAAAGTGTTTAAAAATATTAAAAAAAAAAAAGAGTTAAAATCACCCCCCTTTCGCCCCAATCAAAATAAAACAATATCAAACCTACACATATTTGGTATCGCCGCATTCAGAATCGCCCGATCTATCAAAAAAACAAAGGATTAACCTGATCGCTAAATGGCGTAGCGAGAAAAAAAATCAAACACGCCAAAATTACGTTTTTTTGGTCGCTGCAACATTGCAATAAAATGCAATAACGGGCGATCAAAAGAACGTATCTGCACCAAAATTGTATCATTAAAAACGCCAGCTCGGCACGCAAAAAATAAGCCCTCACCTGACCCCAGATCACGAAAATTGGAGATGGTACGGGTATCGGAAAGTCGTGCAATTTTTTTTTTTTTTTTTTAGCAAACTTTGGAATTTTTTTTTCACCACTTAGATAAAAAATAACCTAGACATGTTAGGTGTCTATGAACTCGTAATGACCTAGAGAATAGTAATGGCAGGTCAGTTTTAGCATTTGGTGAACATAGCAAAAAAGCCAAACAAAAAACAAGTGTGAGATTGCACTTTTTTTGCAATTTCATCATACTTGGAAATTTTTTCCCGTTTTCTGTTACACGGCATGGTAAAACCAATGGTATCGTTCAAAAGTACATCTTGTCCCGCAAAAAATAAGCCCTCACATGGCCATATTGATGAAAAATAAAAAAGTTATGGCTCTGGGAAGGAGGGGAGCGAAAACCGAAAAAGAAAAAAGCTCCGGGGGTGAAGGGGTTAAATAAAAAAGTTAAATGGTGTGTCTTTTTATTTCAAATAAAGGACTGTATACTTGCTGTGTCTTTATTTATAATACAACTATAGGATTAGTAATAGATAGGTGTCTTATAGACGCCTCTCCATTTCTAACCCCACAAATATTAACCCCACTTACTACCAGCACAGGGCAAGTGGGAAGAGCTGGGCATCTAATAGATGCGCTTTTTCTGGGCAGCTGCAGGCTGATTTTTATTAGGTTTGGTGGCCAATATGCATGGCCCCTTACCAGTCTGAGTATACCAGCCTCCTAGCTGTCTGCTTTTAATTGGCTGGTTGTCAAAAAAATGGGGATGGGGAGGTTTGAATCCATGCTGTTTTATTTATTTATTTAAATATTTAAACAAAAAAAACAAACAAACAGCGTGAGGAACCTTCTATTCTTGATAGCCAGCCACGATAAAGCTGACAGTTGCAGCTTGCAGCTGTCAGTTTTGCCTCGTTGGTTATCAAAAATACAGGGGAACCTCCGCTAGATTTCTGAAACTTAACATGGACAAAACAGAATTCATCATCTTTCCCCCATCTCACGCGACCCCCCCAATGAACCTATCCATTACAGTAAACGACTGCCCACTCTCCCCAGTCCCACAAGCTCACTGCCTCGGGGTAATCCTTGACGCTGATCTCTCCTTCAAACCACATATCCAAGCCCTTTCCACTTCCTGCCGACTTCAACTCAAAAATATTTCACGAATCCGTACATTCCTCAACCAAGAATCTGCAAAAACCCTAGTCCATGCCCTCATCATCTCCCGCCTCGACTACTGCAACCTCTTGCTCTGTGGCCTCCCCTCTAACACTCTCGCACCCCTCCATTCTATTCTAAACTCTGCTGCCCGACTAATCCACCTGTCCCCCCTCTATTCTCCGGCCTCTCCCCTCTGTCAATCCCTTCACTGGCTCCCCATTGCCCAGAGACTCCAGTACAAAACCCTAATCATGACGTACAAAGCCATCCACAACCTGTGTCCTCCATACATCTGTGACCTCGTCTCCCGGTACTTCCGATCCTCACAAGATCTCCTTCTCTACTCCCCTCTTATCTCCTCTTCCCACAATCGTATACAAGACTTCTCTCGCGTATCACCCCTACTCTGGAACTCTCTACCACAACACATCAGACTCTCACCTACCATCGAAACCTTCAAAAAGAGCCTGAAGACCCACCTCTTCCGACAAGCCTACAACCTGCAGTAACCACCGATCAACCAAACCGCTGCATGACCAGCTCTATCCTCACCTACTGTATTCTCACCCATCCCTTGTAGATTGTGAGCCCTCGCGGGCAGGGTCCTCTCTCCTCCTGTACCAGTTATGACTTGTATTGTTCAAGATTATTGTACTTGTTTTTATTATGTATACCCCTCCTCACATGTAAAGCGCCATGGAATAAATGGCGCTATAACAATAAATAATAATAACCCACTACATTTTTTAAAATGTATTTTTTTTAATTTTATTGTGTTATTTATAGCGCAGGCTGATGAATACTCCCATCATTCGCCACCACCTGCTCTCACTCTTATCAGCATCAGCAGGAGTAGGCTGAAGGGTGTAATAGTTCCATCAGCTGACGCCTGTGACTGGAGAGAAACTTTCAACCGGCAGAGCAGGGGAGAATGATGAGAGCAGGCTTTAGCACTTGACGCCAGGGAACAGCGCTAACAGTACCGCTGATTACCAGGTGCCGATATGTGCCACACTTATGTCATCCATGTGTCATCAGTGTGCACGTATGTGGGATGTTTTGCAGCCCGAGCTGCAGCTAAAAAATGGACATAACGTATTTTGCCCACAGACACAGTCCCTGGAAACACACTGACATGTGCCCATTCACTGGTGTGTGTCTCTGGTAGGTGTGAAAACTGTCACTACACGTACCAGACACACTGAAGTCTGAAAGAGCCGTTAAACTGAGAGACTAATGCACTGATACTAACGGCACTAAAAAGGAGCAAATTACTGCAGAAACCTGGAGAAAAAGCAATGAGGCATCGGGGCGCTTGTTTTCCACAGCTGAGGGTTTGTTACAGTTGTCTCACATGTAGACAATCCTCTGTGAGATAAATTGCCTGGATTCCAGACTGATACATTTTTAGTGGCACTGATACAATGTAACAATTTATCTAGACATGAAACGTGATTTTTGCTTGTGTTCAGCTCACAGAGGATTGTCTGGATGCAGTTTTAACAAACCTTCAGCATGAAGTAGCGGTCTTGTAAAGGGAATATAAAAGGTGTGGAAGAGGGAACCTATGAAGATTGCATTTTGTGCACCATCTGGAGTGAGATGCACCAGGCTCCTCCAGAGGAGCCACTTAGTGACATCCTACAAGTAGCAGAACTTTCCGCTACACAATGTAAAACTTTGGATTATTTCTGGCCCAATGTTATTAAGGTCTAATTTCTCCCTTCCTTTAAGAACTCAGCTTGCAGCTAATGAATATAAACATCACAGATCCAGTCCCGTTCACAGATCAGGGTACGTTACAGTGTTTGAAGTGTCACTGGGATGGGTAAAAGTTAATTAATTTTGCCCTCATATCCAGTTTAAGGCCCATGCAGATACACTGCAACGAACCGATCAGTTGTGAGAGCGAGTGTAGGTCTGAATGCTTTCTTTTTTTTATTTTAGACTGACAGTATTTAAAAATGTGTCAATTCATATACAGCAAGCAGAGATCTTTAAAAAGGGGCAAAAAATATATAATTTTGCAGATGTTTTATTACACAGCAATCGTCCATATAAAGGGCTGCCGCCATCTTTACAATGCCTGAGCCCATTCTGTGCCAGTCGCCGAGGACATTGCCAGCTGTAGACTTGCATAGGAATTGCCATTGAAGGAGGCTGCCGCTCTGCACTTTCCCTTTAAGGATTTGCAGGTAGCGTAACCAAAGCCCATTCTACGGAGCATCCGGCTCTTGCAGGGTTAATGGTCCTCTCCCCGATTCACCCCCAGAGAATCAGAAGGAAGTGAAGCTTGGAATAAAACCCTGGATTTATTTGCTCTCCCCTCGATCCCCAGGCTCAGCGGACGGTTATTGAAGTAGCGGAGTGCGATGTGCGAGAAATCCTCGTACAGTCGTAAAACTTCCATTAGATGAAGCTGCAGGAGGGGAGGGGGGGGGGGGGGGGCGATAATTCTGCTTTGTGCTCCGGTTATTATTAGACAGGGCAGCAATAAAATCAGCGAGAGATAATTCTTCGTAACCGTCCGTCCAGAGGAAATTACATCATGGCATCTCTTGTAACATATCATCAGATTATCAAAAACTTCCTATATTAGATTGCTGGGATCTGTGTTTTAGCACTGCAAAAACTACAACTCCCAGCAAGTCGATGGGCATTCTGGGAGCTGTAGTTCTGCAACGGCTGAAAAGGCGCAGGCTGGAGACCATAATCCATAATCAAGTCTTCTGCAAATTCTATACAATGTTTTGCAGTTTTCTAAGACTTTGCCTTTCAATTCTTTACCAGCCAAGATCTCCGCTTGCTGTCAGTGACAGCAACAACCGTTACGTCCAGCAAATGAAAATGTCTGATAAAGCGGAGAGCGTGTAACAATAGCATCCAGTCTAGACAATCAATCATATCAGCAATCATCTCTCTCCTCTGCTGATAGTTTGCTACAATGTATCAATGCAGGCAAAATGTATCAGTCTGGGTTTTGCTTTGGTTCTTTACAGGATTTCACTCCAATCTAAAGAGTTGTCAGTCCAGGACTATAAACCATCAACATCACACACTTGTCCACAGGAGAAACTGGAATTTCTCTAGGTTTTGTTACAATGTATCAGCCTGGAAATCAGGTTCTATTGGATGTTGTATTGTGCAGGATCCGGCGTAGATTCCTGTACAGCAGTAATGTCTGTGCCCCCCATGGCTGCGGCTGGGGTCTTGAGAGCCTACTAGACAGCATATACAAGCTGATATCTTCCTCTTTGCGGTTTAGGTCACTTTTATATTATCGGAGGAGGAGGGGGAGTAGCAATAAAAAGGAGGTGATAAATGATTCTTTATATTTTTAGCACAAAGAACTGGAAATTCTCGTTAATATTTGAAAACTGAATCTCGCTTTATGTCGAATTTGCAAATAAACGCTGTTATTTTTGAGGAACGTAATTAGCACATAGATCTCAGGATCGTTCTGCTTCATGTTTTATGCATGGCTCATGGCTTCTCGATTTGTACATCTCAGCACCAGCTACAGAAAAATAGAGGAAAATTCTAATAATCCGACCTGTTTAGGACTATCAAGAGTGGCAGATTATTGGAAGCTTGGAATAAAACAGATTTAGACAATCCCAGTCTTGACCGACCGCCAAGCCACACTGGAGTGGATGCAGTAAATGCGGCTTTAGCCCAGGTGCCTGTCACACAGACAATACGGACAGTGTGTGCCAGATTATCACACTTGTGTGTGCCAGGATTAGAATATTTTATTACCATTTTTAATTAAAATAGATGCAAAATTGTGTTACTTTTTTCTAAATATGAACTTTATAAATTACAATTGTTTCTCCCACTTAGATTTTGAAAAACCCTGCATTGTCCTAGATATATAAATATACAGAGATACATGATAAGATTCTGTCTGCAGCCACCACTAGGGGGAGCTCCCTGTATACAGAGATACATGATAAAATCCTGCCTGCAGCCACCACTAGGGGGAGCTCCCTGTACACAGAGATACATGATAACATCCTGCCTGCAGCCACCACTAGGGGGAGCTCCCTGTATACAGAGATACATGATAAGATCCTGTCGGTAGCCACCACTAGGGGGAGCTCCATGTATACAGAGATACATGATAAGATCCTGTCTGCAGCCACCACTAGGGGGAGCTCCCTGTATACAGAGATACATGATAAGATCCTGTCTGTAGCCACCACTAGGGGGAGCTCCCTGTACACAGAGATACATGATAAGATCCTGCCTGCAGCCACCACTAGGGGGAGCTCCCTGTATACAGAGATACATGATAAGATCCTGTCTGTAGCCACCACTAGGGGGAGCTCCCTGTATACAGAGATACATGATAAGATCCTGTCTGTAGCCACCACTAGGGGGAGCTCCATGTATACAGAGATACATAAGATCCTGCCTGCAGCCACCACTAGGGGGAGCTCTTTGCATAGTGCATATACACTGAATTCAACAGCAATTTAGATGGTAAGCTTCCCCCAGTATGAGATTTATCAGCACAAAATGATGGACCATAAAAATTACCATAAAAATAGATTCAAATGAGCTTATTAATATTACAAATTTAAAAATATGAATCACCACCAAAAATAATCAATATTTTTGTGTAATCAGACCTTTCCAATAATAACTGAGCCCTCGCGGGCAGGGTCCTCCCTCCTTATATACCTGTGTGCCTTGTTTTTTGCTCATGTTTATTGTATTTGTCTATATTTGCCCCCTTTTTCACATGTAAAGTGCCATGGAATAAATGGCGCTATAAAAATGTATAATAATAATAAGTATATACATGCAGAGAGATGAAATAGATATAAAGTAGACAGATTGGCCTTGTGTTTAGAAAGTGAATATTCCTGAAATATTCTACTACTAATCATTAGAGAAACAGTCGGTCATCACATACAGTCCTCAATATAAAGGTTTGCCTTTGTGAACTCAGTCTGCCCCCTAGTGTCCACTCTTATAATAGCAGGCTCCTTCGCATGCCTGTAATGATAACACTTCTGCACAACCCTCATCACTTCCCTTACACCTCTATTCTGAGCAAGAAGAGATGTAGAAAATTGCAGGAAATTGATACATGAAAGATATTAGAAAGTTGCAGCGCTTTTAGGATTAAGCACATCCGTTCCCAAACAACTGCATTTTTTCTTCTCGACATCAGTAAATGTTGAGTGTTGTAGTGTTGCAGCAGCCGTGCAGTGCAAGATCCTCAGCCCTTTGATCCGCTGCTGCAGTTGTCTCCACCAGTTGCAATATTTCCACCTCCTCACTGCCTGGCCTGTCAGGTAGTCTGATTTCTTTATTAATTAACTCCTAGTCAATTAACTCCAGAGCTTTGGTTCCTATTGTTCTCCTTGGGGTGGGGGATGGGCTGCTGATTAATTGCTTTGTTAAGCCAATTCGTTATCTTGCAGTCTGTAATTAGCGCTTTCACTCTTTTGCTCCCTAACTTGTTCTCGTAGTCGCAGTAATGCGTCGTATTCTGGGGCGTCCGATGTTCGCAGCTTGGGGTCGCGCTCCGGCTATCTCCCCATAATCCATCACCATTATACACGAACCTGCAGCGCTACAACCCCATTATTCATCGTGAGGTGTCAGGGCAGAGAACGGGAGACATAATACAGTCTGGGGATGTGAGATTCACAAGGAGAAGCCGATAATTTATTGGAAAAGATTCTGCAGATGCACAGAAATCCGGAAAGACGCTGAATGCAGAAACTTGTCACAGAGACATTAACAACTCTGCTGCTGACTCAAGATCCGGAGTTACATCCTGTATTATCCTCCAGAGCTGCACTCGCTATTCTGCTGGTGCAGTCACTGTGTACATACATTACTGATCCTGAGTTACATCCTGTATTATCCTCCAGAGCTGCACTCGCTATTCTGCTGGTGCAGTCACTGTGTACATACATTACTGATCCTCAGTTACATCCTGTATTATCCTCCAGAGCTGCACTCGCTATTCTGCTGGTGCAGTCACTGTGTACATACATTACTGATCCTGAGTTACATCCTGTATTATACTCCAGAGCTGTACTCACTATTCTGCTGGTGCAGTCACTGTGTACATACATTACATTACTGATCCTGAGTTACATCCTGTATTATCCTCCAGAGCTGCACTCACTATTCTGCTGGTGCAGTCACTGTGTACATACATTACATTACTGATCCTGAGTTACATCCGGTATTATACCCCAGAGCTGCACTCACTATTCTGCTGGTGCAGTCACTGTGTACATACATTACATTACTGATCCTGAGTTACATCCTGTATTATCCTCCAGAGCTGCATTCACTATTCTGCTGGTGCAGTCACTGTGTACATACATTACATATTCTGATCCTGAGTTACATCCTGTATTATACCCCAGAGCTGCACTCACTATTCTGCTGGTGCAGTCACTGTGTACATACATTACATTACTGATCCTGAGTTACATCCTGTATTATCCTCCAGAGCTGCACTCACTATTCTGCTTGTGCAGTCACTGTGTACATACATTACTGATCCTGAGTTACATCCTGTATTATACCCCAGAGCTGCACTCACTATTCTGCTGGTGCAGTCACTGTGTACATACATTACATTACTGATCCTGAGTTACATCCTGTATTATACCCCAGAGCTGCACTCACTATTCTGCTGGTGCAGTCACTGTGTACATACATTACATTACTGATCCTGAGTTACATCCTGTATTATACCCCAGAGCTGCACTCACTATTCTGCTGGTGCAGTCATCGTGTACATACATTACATTACTGATCCTGAGTTACATCCTGTATTAGGCCGGCGTCACACTTGGCGTAAGACAATACAGTCCGTATTTTATGGCCGTAATACGGCGAAATGTTCCCAAAATATTGATCCGTACTCAGGGTGTGTCAGCGTATTTTGCGCATGGCATCCTCCGTATGTAATCCGTATGGCATCCGTACTGCGAGATTCTCTCGCAGGCTTGCAAAACCGACATCTAATGGATTTATGTGCTCAAATGTTCGGGAAAACATATATACTATATATATATATATATATATATATATATATATATATATATATATATATATATATATATATATATATATATATATATATATATATATATATATATAATCATTGAGACATACATATATATATATATAATCATTGAGACATACATATATATATATATATATATCCAAGCAAAAGATACGAAAAAATAGCGGCACTACCCTAGTCGGGTCAATATCGCAAACTCACCACTGCGGGAACAACGATGGTCTCTGTGCTGCAAAACACCGTATTAACTGCGGGGTGCTCCTTCAGGGAAAACAGTCTTTAAATTCACTGCTCGCACGAGTTGCCTCTCCCCCGGCCATGACCGTTGTCTGGATGTTTTATCTTCAATAAAGGAACTTTCGTATATTCTTTGCGGTGAGTGCCCTCATCATTTCTTATGGACTTCTTCTGAATATATATATATATATATATATAATCATTGAGACATACATATATACATATATATATATATATATGTATATATGTATGTCTCAATGATTATATATATATATATATATATATATATATATATATATATATATATATATATATATATATATATATATATATATTCTGTATTTATATTTACTTCAGCGCGATATCTGTGAAAAGCCGGTAATTCAATTGCCGGCTTTTCATTTCTCCTGCACAAACCCGACAGGATATGAGACATGATTACATATAGTAAACCATCTCATATCCCTTTTTTTTGCATATTCCACACTACTAATGTTAGTAGTGTGTATGTGCAAAATTTGGGCGCTGTAGCTGCTAAAATAAAGGGTTAAATGGCGGAAAAAATTGGCGTGGGCTCCCGCACAATTTTCTCCGCCAGAGTGGTAAAGCCAGTGACTGAGGGCAGATATTAATAACCTAGAGAGGGTCCATGGTTATTGGCCCCCCGTGGCTAAAAACATCTGCCCCCAGCCACCCCAGAAAAGGCACATCTGGAAGATGCGCCTATTCTGGCACTTGGCCACTCTCTTCCCACTCCCTGTAGCGGTGGGATATGGGGTAATGAAGGGTTAATGTCACCTTGCTATTGTAAGGTGACATTAAGCCAGATTACTAATAGAGAGGCGTCAATTATGACACCTATCCATTATTAATCCAATTGTTTGAAAGGGTTAAAAACACACACACACACGATTTAAAAGTATTTTAATGAAATAAACACAGCGGTTGTTTTAATATTTTATTGCTCTCTCAATCCATTTGCAGACCCTCGCTTGGCAAAACAATAAATGCACAAGATACATACCCTCTGTTGAACCGTCACGTCCCACGAGGTAATCCATCTGAAGGGGTTAACTAATATTACAGGCATGAGCTGCGCTAAAGCACTCCGCTCTGGCGGAGAAAATTGCGCGGGAGCCCACGCCAATTTTTTCCGCCATTTAACCCTTTATTTTAGCAGCTACAGCGCTGAAATTTTGCACATACACACTACTAACATTAGTAGTGTGGAATATGCAAAAAAGAGGGGATATGAGATGGTTTACTGTATGTAATCATGTCTCATATCCTGTCGGGTTTTTGGGAAGGAGAAATGAAAAGCCGGCAATTGAATTACCGACTTTTCACTAACACCGCTGCGTATTTCTCGCAAGTCACACTGCTGGTCCGTGTGGAATCCGTATTTTTCTCGCCCCCATAGACTTTCATTGGCGATTTTTTTGCGCAATACGCTGACAAACGCAGCATGCTGCGATTTTGTACGGCCGTAGAACGCCGTATATTACGGATCCGTAATATACGGCTGATAGGACAAGACCCATTGAGAATAATTGTGCCGTATGTTATGCGAGTTTTACGCAGTTTCTGCGCTCTTACGTCTGTAAAACTCGCATGTGTGACGGCGGCCTTATACCCCAGAGCTGCACTCACTATTCTGCTGGTGCAGTCACTGTGTACATGCATTACATTACTGATCCTGAGTTACATCCTGTATTATACTCCAGAGCTGCACTCATTATTCTGCTGGTGCAGTCACTGTGTACATACATTACTGATCCTGAGTTACATCCTGTATTATACCCCAGAGCTGCACTCACTGTTCTGCTGGTGCAGTCACTGTGTACATACATTACATTACTGATCCTGAGTTACATCCTGTATTATACCCCAGAGCTGCACTCACTATTCTGCTGGTGCAGTCACTGTGTACATACATTACTGATCCTGAGTTACCTCCTGTATTATACCCCAGAGCTGCACTCACTATTCTGCTGGTGCAGTCACTGTGTACATACATTACATTACTGATCCTGAGTTACATCCTGTATTATACCCCAGAGCTGCACTCACTATTCTGCTGGTGCAGTCACTGTACTTACATTACATTACTGATCCTGAGTTACATCCTGTATTATACCCCAGAGCTGCACTCACTATTCTGCTGGTGCAGTCACTGTGTACATACATTACATTACTGATCCTGAGTTACATCCTGTATTATACTCCAGAGCTGCACTCACTATTCTGCTGGTGCAGTCACTGTGTACATACATTACTGATCCTGAGTTACATCCTGTATTATACCCCAGAGCTGCACTCACTATTCTGCTGGTGGAGTTGCTGTGAAATGCTGGGTGTTGGTAATGGCAGCTATTAGTGGTGTTCTCCGCCTCCCGCTTCTGTTTGGCTGGCATTTACATTAGTTCTGTCATTTTTAGAGAACTATTGGTTAGGATTTATTTCGAGGGACGGTCCTCTCTGCCTTCTTTGCTGATTGGTTCCCTTCTTACCCGGAGGAGGCGGCATCATGCACAATTATTGGTGCGTAACTTTCCTCCTTACCCGTCTCCTGACACCCCGGCTTGTTCCATCTTTGTTCCCTTATTGTCAGGAACAATCAATTCCTCTTGGAAAAATATGTTTAAAAGAAGAAAAAAAATCCCGGCGTCTCTATAATTAGAGGGTATTAATTAGTGCACTGAGCAGAATCCACTTTGAAGATTAGATGCCGGTGATTAATGATCTTGCGCAGAATGCCATACAGATTAATATTCATTAAGTCTCCAGGACGGAGGTGTAGAAAGTTATTTAACCCTGTGGATTCTGGGGAGAGGAGCAAACGATCTGGATACGGTGCTTTCGTCTCAATGTGTCAGCGAATCCTTCAAACGTACCCCGGTCCAGTTCGGCCCAGTAACCTCCCCGTGTGTTGGGTGGATTATGGCGATCACAGCAGCTGCTTTCCAGGCAACGGCGGCCGTCCATAAGGATAGTTTAATAATGAGTCTTTGCTACAATTGTAGCATTTGATATCGGCACTGATACATTGTAGCAGTGTTCACCTCATACAGGAGTTTATTCCTTTATACTGATACATCTGTAACAAACCCTAAGAAGTGACAAATAATAGACAAGTGCAGACTTTCCTTCTGAGCAAGCAAATAAGAATTTGTCATCTACTGACAGCAAGCAGAGATCTTGAAAATGATGAGGGACTAAAATAAAGTATATGGAAAAGGTACAACATTTAGAAATGGAAACTCCAATGCAAAGTGCCAGAAAAGACAGAATTGGAGGATTTAATATTCAGCCTTTACTATGGGAGAGGTTTGGGGGCTTTCAGAAGCGGGGGATGGGGGGGGAGGGGGGTGTCCGGAGCGACACATGGCAAGCAATTGGGCACATAACTACAGTAGGTGCAGGGGGTGTAATTGCACCCGGCCCTGGAGCCTGGGGACCTTGAAAGTCCCTTTGGCTTATATGAGAAGACCATTACTATTAACGACTTGCAATAATTGGGGCCCCATTGGAGCTTTTGCACTGGGGCCCACAGGCTTCATGTTACTCCACGGCCCACACTGCCATCTGATCAGATATGCTGCGTGCACTGACGGTGATGGTGCGATGTGGGGGCCAAATATGCACCAGAATGGAGAAGGCGATAGACGGAAGAAATGCAGTCCACCCCTATTTGACAATCACTCTCCAAACTTCCCTCTAAGTTTTCCTACAGCCCTTAAGATGGAGACCCTCAGAAGAGGCTGTGCCCCCCCCCCTGCTCTCGAGTACACGGGCCCCTGGACACCAGACATAATGGGTCTCGTTCCTGTCCTCATTGCTCTTCCGAATCAGATGCAAATTCTCATCAAACTTTGCTTTTGTTTTGCAAAATTCCTGACGTTAGGAAAAGACGAAATAATGTATTTATCCTGTTTTCTATTTTTCTCCTGCATTGTCCATAGGGAACGTGCTCGGATTCACTGCGGACCCAGATGGTGGACGTTTAACCCCAAAAGGTTTCCTTCCTTTATCTCCTGTCGGATTGTAAATAACTATAGAAAAACAGGAGAGGAGTGCGAGGCATGGCAGATGGGGGTCCCTGCTGTATCCATGGTGTGTGGGGTCAGAGCCAGATATAAGGGCACAACAGGTACAAAGAGGGAGCAGAAAGCAAGAGCGCGTCGTGGTGGCATTCACCGCCAAAATAGAGGAAGTTTGGGGTAAGAAAGGAGTGTGCCCCCATTATTAGCCAGACGATCCCCTGCAGTAACAGTGGAGAAAACAAAACCTTCAGTAATGACGACCAGTCAGCAATCCAGCATGGAGCTCCGACGCCTCCTGGTGGTGACAGAAGATCGTGCACTATTATAGGCACACGGCTTATTTAGGATTTTTAATTGCTGCTGATCAAATTAAAAATAAACTTTGTGTTTATAAAAATGAAGCTCAAAATTAAAAAAGGTTTCCTGTGACGTCATTAGGTGCCGAAAAGGTAAAATTTAATGCTCTCCATTACTTTGTGTTTTTTTTTTTAGTTCGCCGGCTCAAGAAATCCAATTTTGCCAATCAAGAGTTTGTGAAAACCGCACATCTTCTACAGCAAAGATAAAGGTAATACTCCTAGGATTGTCACAGCCGACCTCAGGCCAAACTTTAGGGTCACTGTGTTTCGCTTTGGGGTCTCACTTTCCCTTCTGCAAACATTGCTAGGTGCACATGTGGCAGTGAAGATTTTAGCTAGTCTCCTGTTTCTTCGAGGTGAGGAAATCATTGTGTCGGACCCCCAGAGTGCCCGGTAGAGCAGAATCCCACTCCCCTCCCAGCAGCGCACATCATACATCACCTCTCAGCAGCAGGAGCCCAGACATTATTACAACCTCCCTCGTTTCCCTTCATCTCTGCACTATGGAACCTGCGCAGTCAGCAGCGGATGATGCGGCTCAGACATCGGAGTGAGGAATGGGCCAATTGCCCCCCTGCATGGACACCGCTGCCGGCCCTATGAAAGCTCTTCAGGGTAATCACACATTCTAATGGATTGGCTTCAGCTCAGATAAAACTGCACCGATTGTATAAACATTTGGATAAAAGCAGCAACGGATCCACATGTTCATCACCAGGAAAAGGGTAATGGAGCCTCCGGGAAGACTTGGAAAGGTCTCCGTGGAAAGGCCAGGCAGATGGGGGCAGCGCAGGTTCAGGAGACGGTGGGCGAAAGCTCCGGGGGACAATGAAGACGGGAACGTCACAATTACTTGGTATTTAGAGCCAATTAATGTTTAGTGTTTCCTATAAAATGCAACGTCTGCAAAATTATTACAGAAAGTCATCTGGGGGCCATGTCATTAGTGAGCGCTACCTAGGACTCCCAGAGTGATAATCAGGTACACCACTAGTATACTGCAGCTAGTCTGGCTCCATTACGGTGGCACTGTGGCCCATCTGGCTTTCCCAGAGCTCTGAATGGCGTTTACAGGGACAAGCCGCCTCTTAATGGCTGAACTGTACTGGTTTTATAGTTCTGGTATTCTACCTGGATCAGGAGGCTTGGGATGAGCCGGTTCCTCCCAGAAAGGAGAAAAGCCTTAATAACCCCCCAACACCACCACTCTCCAGAGCGGTTATACTGGTGGTCCCAGTTGTATGCAGACTTTAACAGAGGGTTAAAATAAACAAACTTTGCAAAATTTTTGATATGTATCAGAAGATCTTATCTGCAGAGTCCTGGTGTGGAGACCCTCCATAACTGCAAAAACAGACATGACCAGGACTGGTGCACGATTCATGTCGATCGTGGACACATCCCCCGCAGGCGCCACTTACAACCAATGTGGACGTGAGCCCCCAGCCTCGTACGGGCAGCAGCACACACAGTCCGTCCATCCGACTCCTTGTGTAAATGGTGGAAGTCTCTTTTTTGTGAATAATTTATTGTATTTCCACTCCCCCAGTCCAACCCCCAGGCGACATACTGCCTCCCCGTCCTATCAGGTCACCTTTCTATAGTACGACAGCATGTCATCCAAGCTCTTCTCATCCAGGGGCCGCTGTTGATGGGGGCCCGGTTCCTCCTGGGACTGATTGTATCCACCTGTCGCCTCATGAGAAGGGCCGGCCGGCCTCCACCTGCTGTTCTGAATATTCTCAGATTTCCGCTGATCTGATGCATAGAAGGATGGAGGGGCGAAATCAGGATCTCGCTCATTTCGGAGGTCATCCTGGACTTTCGACCATTGTCCAAATGTGAACTCTGTAATAAAGGAGCAAAGGTTAAAGTGCAATGAGGTCCTCGGCCTAATCCCTCAATCACACGATCCCTCTGATGTCTTACGTTTGCCTCTGTCCCACTCTCTGACATGCGGAGCTCCGGATCGGGTATCCTTCCGCTCCTGGACAACAACCTCCACTTTCTTCTGCTCCACTGGAACCGCCGGCTCTGGTCCAGTCACATCGTCTTCCTCCTCTTCACCTAAGAATACACACGGAGGGGTCAGTGCTGGGGATGGACTAGATTAGGAGGAGGGGGTAACATGGCGATTACACAGTACGTACATGCCAGGCTCGTGTCATGGAATGGCCGCTGTGTGATGCTGGATTCACATTAGGTACAAAAATATCCCATAAAATTCAATTTACGCAAAAAACAAACCTCAATTCCATTTGCATTTTCTTTCTTGCAGAATTACAGCCACGGATTTTGTGGTCTATTTTCTGTGTGTTGTTGCAAAATGCTTCTAGAAACAATCAACTCTGCAATTTACCTATAATTAAAAATCCTCTCTGCTCAAGATTGGAGGGATTTTTAATTCTACAGTTTATCACTCATTGGCTAGACTAGCAGGTAGCCTTGGTCCATCAGTAGTGGCCGGTCTCCTAGGCAAGAAGCGCAGTGATTACAAGCTTGTTGCTACAGAACTTGTAAGCGCTGCCCCCTGAAGCTGACCGCTTTAGTGTCCCCACGATCTAGATGATTGACAGTTCAGACTATCATCAGGAGTGCACTGGCCCTGGCAAGTAGGATGCAATAAGACAGGGAACCGATGCGCTCTTGAGGATAGGACATTGAGACAACCCCTTTTAAGATGCAAAATGAAATCCTGCATCAAAGCAAAGCAGAAAGAGTCTTTACATAAAATGCAAATACATTTTTGATTCCCCATCACTAAATTTTCACGGTAGATTTTTCTGCAACAATCTGAAGTCTCTCACTATGCCTCCACTGCAGCAGTGAACTGGGAATATCCTGCAGTATTGCCCTTTAAAATCACGCGACCATTGGACACCATATGTAGGAATGTTTTCTGCTGCTGCAGCCTTGGGAAAAAAAAGGGGTCAAACAGTGCCAGCCCCTCCGACATAATGTGCAATGAAGAAAGCTGCACGGTCAGAGTGTCCGATATACTGTAACTAGGGATGAGCGGACCCGTGGAAATTCGGGTTTTGGTACCAGACCTAAATATAGTGCAAAGTTAATTTTCGGGTACCAGAACTTGAACTAAAACCCCATTGAAATCAATGAGGAAAGGAACTTTGGAGCTGGAAAGAAATAAAAACTCTCTCGAAGTCAGTGCTGAGAGTTTAGCACCAGACACTAACTGTTCGGTATGATCCTTGAACTTTTAAATTCGGGGTTCGCTCATCTCTAATTGCAACAATACAGACTTGTGTCTCTGTGTGAAAACAATGTTTCCATTTACCTACAGTAAGCAGAGATCTTAAAAACAGTGAGTAAACAAATTATCAGAGCATTTTATCATTTGTAGGTAAGCTCCATAGTGGACGGCATTGGGGCTTTTATTCTCACCCGCAGCCGCCTCCAGTTCGGTTCCTTCCCCTTTCATCTGCTTCACTTTCCTCTGTCGCAGTTTGGCGAGCCGCGAGTCCAGCATCGCCTTACGTTTGGCTTTCAATCTCTCTCGCTTCACCCTCTGATCCTCAGTCTAGAAGAAAAGAAAAAGTTATAAGTAATTGCTGCTGGGGAAGGGATTCAAGAGGACCCGACGATCTCCGGACAACAATCCTGGAGCATCTGCCGCCACAGCTTCATGCACTGCAGTCATTTAAGAGCCGCGCTGCACCCCTCACCTGATCTCGCAGCATATTCAGGGTGTCCATCTGCTTCCGACGGGTTTGCTCATCCCGTGCAAAAGAAAAGTAGCCGACGCCTAGCTGCCTGGCCTCTGCAATCATAGACCAAAAAAACAACACATGTGAGTGTCTGATGGTCGTGTCATCACATTTGTGAGTTATAAATCTTAAAACGCTCCAGCACTCTTAATAGTGGAAGTCCAACAGGGTCACCAGAAGCACCATGTGGCCCTGGGCAGCATACCACTGTCTCTTATGTCTTCGTAATGCATCGGTCCCATCGGCCTCTTCATGGCTTCTTCTTCCTCCTGCTCCCACTGCTCTCTCTGCATCTCCCTCCTCATGTCTTCAGACAGCAAAGTCTTCTCCTGGGTGACCAGTCTGAAAAAAAAAAAAAAAAAAAAGACATAAAAGGCAAGAAAGAAAATTAAAATCCAAAAGCAGAAGCCAGAACCCTTTTGCTATGGGCACGTTCACATGTTAAGTATTTGCAGCAGACATTTCTGCACCAAAACGTCTCTTGGCATAACATATGTGCATTTTTGATGCATCATTTCCCATTCTTTAGGCAGAATTGACGATCAGCAGATAAGAAACTGTGTGCACGAGACTTTGGGAATCCCTATCATTTTGCTGAAAATGTGGTTTTCACACAGAACCAAAACAAAAAAAAAAATGGCTATTGTTGCATTTTATTGCCGCTTTATGGCATTTCATGAGATCAGACTTTTAAATCGAGGTAGTAATAACAATTTTTTATTTAATTTTTCAGTCCATTTCCAGGATTTGTAAATTGATGTGCAGTAAACTGGAGGAATACCGTACTTTACTGCTGCATTACGTGCTGCTGATGACGACAACAACAGCATTCAAAAGGCCCTTAGCTGACATGGTCCCCTGTGATTGTGTTGAACACGTAGGGATGAGCGAGCATGCTCGGATAAGGTGTTATCCAAACACTTGTGTCTTAATCGAGCGTATTCGGCGTGCACGAACAAAAAATGCTGGAGTCGCCGCGGCTGAATGTCTCGCAGCCAACAGGCAATCATTGCATGTGTTGTGGCTGTCGAACAGCCATGATTCATGAAGCCGCAATTACATTTTTTTCAAGCATGCTGAAAATATTCAATTAGGACACGAGTGTGCTCATATAACCATATCCGAGCACGCTCGCTCATCACTACGCAGACAGACACAGGAACCATTTCAACAACATCGCCTGCGGCATCTGAAAGGTTAAACAGCAGCAATCAGAGATAATGAGCTTCGATCGCTGCTGTTAGACGTCAGCTGTATAACACAGCCAGCACCTGTGCGGAGTGAGCGCAGCTCCTAGGCCCGATCCATATACCTGAACCAGATGTAGAGCGTACTGGTACATCCTATGTCAGGGAAGGTTATAGGCGTTTTCAACATCAGACTTGTGCCGAACATCGCTGCGGCTAGTAATTGGTGCAAGTAGTATCAGGAATGTACAAAAAAAAACAGTGATCAGCTTTCTTAGACTACCTCTACTCCTTTGATCAACCTCCTCTACGATCTTTCTTCGTCCACAACACTCACTTTTTTCCTTGCAGATCTTTATCCATTTTCAAGAGATCAGGTAAATCTTTCTTCATGCAGCGTCTCGACCGGCCCAGCGAGTCCACATAATCCACCCTGCAGGGAGACGAAGTGCCAGAAATCCCCTTATTAGCACATTTTACAGACTTTTCCGTTGTCACATGATGACGCAGAAATGTCAGTGCAGAACATGAAACTGATGTGTAATGCCATGTGTTCCCTGCAGGGGGCGACACAGCTCCTGCGATAACAGCTGATAACTGGGGGTAAGAGAATTTCTGCTGGACTTACACCGGCCATCACCGATGCAATGCACCTAATCGCGCGATTCACACGGCTCCCGTGACTACCATTAACTTCTATGGAAGTTGTAGAAAGAAGCACGGTCATCCTGCTGTTTCCAGAGCCCCAACCACTAGCGATTGCGGCATAGATCCAGTTATTCTACCCCAATTCATGAAAATATCTTTGTAATCTGCAGGCAGTCAGTGAATTGTAATGCTCTCCTCTCATCCAGAAGCAGAAAATCTGTACAGACCTGATATGTCTCACACCTGAGAGTTTGCTGCAATTGTTTGCAGCCTAGACAATCCCTTCTGAGCAAACATCTGCGACAGAAATCTCTTTCCTTTCCTCGTTTGCCACAATGTATCAGCGCAGGTACAAATACCTGAAGTCCAATATATACGGTATATATATATACACAATTGTAGCAAACCCTCAGTTGTGAGAAGTGCTGGGTTTGTCTCAGTTTTCAGCATTGGGATGTAATCCAGAATGTTTCCACTCACTGACAGCAAGCAGACATCTTAATAATGGTGAAAAGTTGAGTTTCAAAACTACTCATTACGAAGATTAAACTTTACACTGTGCTGGAGAATCAGTAGGATCGCCATTACTGCTCGTATACCAACCATTCTTCCCCGGGAGTCTGCGGAGCAGGAATGGGGAGATCGGGGGTCTTCTCATCCTCCGCCATCTCTGCTTTCTTTCTTTCCTTCTGACAGATGTCCTGGATTTCTTTCTTCTTGTCTATGATCTTCTGAGCAAAGTCGACCAGGTAGAGCTCCTCGGTCTCCTCGTCTGTGAGGACAGATAACATTGTGTGAGGAGCAGGAAGGAGAACTGTGTCCACTCCAGTAATAATGACCTCCGCTATCGGGGCTTTGATGCTGCTCTTCAAAACGGCACAAGAAGAACTTAAAAAAGCAAATGGAGAGTGTGAAGAGCTCCACATAAGAGGCTCTCATCTCCGGAATGAAAGGAGCAGCTGCCATCGCAGCCGCGGCTTCCAGTAATGAGCTCGAGTGCCGACGAGAAGGCAGCGCTGAGATCTGGAGTGACGCAGCGACCCACACTGGCACAAAGCCGCTGTTCTCCAGGACTAGACGTGCCATCCGAACCCGACAAAACTTTAAGGCGAACTGAGTCCAAATCCATCTCTCTAGGTCCATAGGTTATTGTCCTCTCCGCTCACCTGTCCCACCACCGCTGTCCGTTCTCCATCTTCTCTCGGCACCAGGCCTTCTAGTGCTTAATACACAACTCATGTCATCCGAGACGCTGACTAGGACTCAGGCGACGCACGCAGTGACGTGGTGTATACAATGAAAGGATGGAGGACGATGGCGCCGCATAAAGAGGAGAAGAAAAGGCTAGAGTTGTGGTGGCGGCACAGGGGAGCAAAGAGGGGAGCTATTTTTTTTCCTTAACCCCTTTCCCGGCCATGCCAGACATCTGCCATTTTGGTTGATTGGTACAAAGCAAATCATGAAAAATTCAGATTGAGAAACATCCAAATTTTAGGGGAAATTCAAGGTGAATTTAATTTACCTCCATTCTATCATCTCTAGTTCTCTTGTCAAAACAAATCGGTATTATACACAGAGGTCCCCCTCTGAAGACCCCCTTATCTCTCATACAGAATGCTGAAGACAGCAGAATCTCCATGATTGCCCATTTACTGGGAAGGGCGCCACATACCCCTACATGTCCCCAAACTAAGATGTGTGGTTAAGGGGTTGAAGCTGAGCACTTCTTCCACTCAATGGAGAAAATCGGACTCACCTCTCCTTAAAGGGGTTTTCCCACAAATCATCAGTGGATGAATGAGAAATGCCTGATAGCTGGAGGCCGCAGTGATCACGAAAACTGGGATCCTGAGCCCCATGTCCCTACTCAATGTAGGAATTTAGGGAAGCATCCCCCCCCCCACACTCAATTCACTGCACCATCATTGCTACAAAGAGGCAGGGTCCATGGCTGATCCCTTTAATATGGTGCCACTGCACTTTAAAGCCCTTTTTCCATTTTGTTATCACAGGAACAGGACATTTTAGCAGCCGGTTATGCTGCAGCAAGAAGACGCCGCACATTTACCAGGAAAGTCTCCCTTGGTCATCTTCTCGTACAGCTGAGCCTTCTCTTCCAACCTCCTCCTAAAACACACACACACAAAAAAAAAGTTAGCCGCAGTCTGAAGTAGCACCCTCCAAGCCGTGGTGAAACTACAACTGCCAGCATGCTCTAGTAGCCACATGCTCTTTGTGGATGTTGGGAGTTATAGTTAAACAACAACCAGACAGTCACCAGCTGGAAACAACTAATCCAAACGGTTAAAGGGAACCCGTCATCTTATTTATCCTGAGGACAGCGACACTCAGCGGCCGGGCTGCAGACAGCGAGAGAGAGAGAGTCAGCGGCCGGGCTGCAGACAGCGAGAGAGTGAGAGAGTCAGCGGCCGGGCTGCAGACAGCGAGAGAGTGAGAGAGTCAGCGGCCGGGCTGCAGACAGCGAGAGAGTGAGAGAGTCAGCGGCCGGGCTGCAGACAGCGAGAGAGTGAGAGAGTCAGCGGCCGGGCTGCAGACAGCGAGAGTGTGAGAGAGTCAGCGGCCGGGCTGCAGACAGCGAGAGTGTGAGAGAGTCAGCGGCCGGGCTGCAGACAGCAAGACAGAGAGACTGGGCTGCTGACGACGTGTGGGCAGCAAGAATCTAAACCGGACCGCAGACAATTCACCACTGTAGATGACTGACAGATCTGTCCCATAGAATGAGGCTGACAACCACCATACTGGCACTGTTCGTTTATAGGGCATTGCTATGTCTATACTGCGAATTAATCAACCCTTTCATGTCTTGTCAGTTTTTCCTTATTGCGCTTTTATTTTTCCTCTCTTTGTTTTAAGAGCCATGACTTATTCCATGGGCACAGCCATATGTAGGCTTGAGGGACAAAATTTCCTTTATCATAAATTGTGAGGAGAAATAAGGGGAAAAAAAAAATCTTAATGGGCTTAAACGGTCAAACACACAAGAAAAAAACCATAATTCCTCCATTGTTATTTGGGTTTTATCTTTATGGCATTCATTGCAAAAATTACCTGGTAACCAAGTGAGTACAGTCACAGCGATGCCAGGCACAAAATAAATATATATAAATATATATATATATACCGTATATACTCGAGCATAAGCCGAGATTTTCAGCCCAAATTTTTGGGCTGAAAGTGCCCCTCTCGGCTTACACTCGAGTCACGGTCGGCGGCAGGGTCGGCGGGTGAGGGGGAGAGGCATACTCACCTGCTTCTGGGGCTCCTGGCGCTGTCCCTGCAGTCCCACGGTCTCCGGGTGCCGCAGCTCTTCCCCTGTTCAGCGGTCACATGGGACCGCTCATTAGAGAAATGAATATGGACTCCACTCCCATAGGGGTGGAGCCGCATATTAATTTCTCTAATGAGCGGTAACAGTGACCGCTGATAGAGGAAGAGGCTGCGGCACCGAAGACCAGCTGTCTGGGGGAAGGAGCGGGACGCCGGGAGCAGGTAAGTATTACATATTCACCTGTCCGCGTTCCAAACGCCGGGCGCCGCTCCGTCTTCCCGGCGTCTCTCCGCACTGACTGTGCAGGTCAGAGCGCGCGATGACCCATATAGTGTGCGCGCCGCCCTCTGCCTGATCAGTCAGTGCAGAGAGACGCCGGGACGGAGCTGCAAGCAAGAGAGGCGAGTATGTCTTTTTTTTTTTTTATTGCAGCAGCAGCAGCAATGGCACAGCTTTCTATGGTATATCTATGGGGCAATACTGAACGGTGCAGAGCACTATATGGCACAGCTATGGGGCAATACTGAACGGTGCAGAGCACTATATGGCACAGCTATGGGGCAATACTGAACGGTGCAGAGCACTATATGGCACAGCTATGGGGCAATAATGAACGGTGCATAGCACTATATGGCACAGCTATGGGGCAATACTGAACGGTGCAAAGCACTATATGGCACAGCTATGGGGCAATAATGAACGGTGCAGAGCACTATATGGCACAGCTTTCTATGGTACAGCTATGGGGCAATAATGAACGGTGCAGAGCACTATATGGCACAGCTTTCTATGGTACAGCTATGGGGCCATAATGAACGGTATGGAGCATCTATTTTTATTTTTGAAATTCACCGGTAGCTACTGCATTTTCCACCCTAGGCTTATACTCGAGTCAATAAGTTTTCCCAGTTTTTTGTGGCAAAATTAGGGGGGTCGGCTTATACTCGGGTCGGCTTATATGGTATTTTTTTAGTGGTCAAAAAAAGTCAAATTTTATTTTTATTAAACCTATTTGGTTTGCATCAACCTTTTTCTGAGACTTGTAACTTTTCCCACTGATGGCGTTGTGCGAGGGCTTGTCTTCAGTATGAGGAGACAATGTTTTCATTGATGCCAGCTTGAGGTATATTGGACATTTTGATCGCTTATTATTGTATATTTGGGGTCAGTTACAGCAGTAAAAAAAACTAAGTTCTTACATTTCATTTTTTTTTTTGATAGGTTGGATTTTAACGAATGCTGCGATACCAAATATGCTTATTTTTTTGTTTCTTTATTTTTGATCTGTAAAGGGGGGTATATTTAATTTACTATTATTTAATTTCTTCACTTTTAAATTTGCATGTTTAGTACCTCTGGGGAACTTGAACTTGCAACCTAAGTTTTGGACATCAACATTGTAGTCCTGAACAAAACCCTTTAAAAAGTTATTCCCGAAAACATCATGTTATCCTGTATCCATAGGATAGGGGATTCAATTGCGGGACCCTGAGCGATCCCATAAACAACCCCATCGGGAATGGAGTGGAGGTGCGTACGCTCTCTCTGGGACTGCAGAGTGCAGCACTCTAACGTTTCCAGCAGTCTCACGGACAAGGATTGGAGGGCAGGTCGAGTGTGTGCACCTCCGCCCCATGCATGATGGGGCTGTAGTTTCCTGCTCTCGGGATTTCTACGGCTCCCAAAAGTTTGAAATCTCAGCGATCAGAGTTACTTAAAAAGGTTAAAGTTAAATAAAGAATTGGACTTTGTTTGACCTGGATTTCTCCAGCGAGTCGTCCTCCTCGGTCTTCTCCTCCACGTCCCTCTCGGCTCGAGTAGTGACTCCGACATTCTGCTTATTCCAGATATTGGGTTTCTAAAGGAAAAGTGACACAAACATCTTATCAGCATCTGATTTCATCGGAAGTTTATCAGAAAATCTTTCACTTGAAATGCTCAGCACACAACGATGTCCTGAGAGCCGCCTGCATCACTGTGCCATGACCGGAGATCAGTGATCTGCAACATGTCCGGCTGCGCAGGATCGGTGTGGTCTCACCTTGGGGATGGCTCTGGTCTTGGGGGCGACGCCGGCCTCTTTGGCGAACTTCTCATGCTTAAATTCCTCTTGTTTGCGGAAAAGTTCAGCTTTTAAGTCGACCAACTGCAAAAAAAAAAGAAAAAGAAAAAAAAAACCCATAAAAACACAAAAATGGAAACTGATGAAACAAGGTAAAAATATCTTTCAAATCAAGGAAAATGCAAAGCAAAAAACACGACCCGATGACTCCAAGGTCCTGCAATCTGGAAAGTAAAGTTTTACAAAGTCTGATAATCTTTCAAGCGGCAATAATAAATGTTCAGGACGAGAAGCAAAAGACAACAGGGAATGTCGCCTCTTCTGCCTCTTACAAGGCGTCTGTACTTGTCTATGGCTGTCTGATAATCCAGAGTATTCCTGGGCTTGAGCCTGTCACCTGCACCGATACAATGTAAGGCCGGGGTCACACTTGCGAGAAACTCACACGAGTCTCCCATCTCAATACACGGGAGTGTGTGACTGCATGTATTTCTATGGAGCTGAGCACTCCAGTCCCGAGTGCTGGGTATTGAGACGACAGACTCGTGCGAGTTTCTTGCAAGTGTGACCCCGGCCTTACAGTCAGGACAGTAGAGAGGACGTCTGCACTGATACAATGTAACAGTCAGGACAGGAGAGAGGACGTCTTCACTGATACATAGTTACATAGTTACATAGTTATTAAGGTTGAAGGAAGACTAAGTCCATCTAGTTCAACCCATAGCCTAACCTAACATGCCCTAACATGTTGATCCAGGGGAAGGCAAAAAAAACCCATGTGGCAAAGAGTAACTCCACCATGGGGAAAAAAATTCCTTCCCGACTCCACATACGGCAATCAGACTAGTTCCCTGGATCAACGCCTTATCAAGGAATCTAATATATATACCCTGTAATATTATACTTTTCCAGAAAGGTATCCAGTCCCCTCTTAAATTGAAGCAATGAGTCACTCATTACAACATCATACGGCAGAGAGTTCCATAGTCTCACTGCTCTTACAGTAAAGAATCCGCGTCTGTTATTATGCTTAAACCTTCTTTCCTCCAGACGTAGAGGATGCCCCCTTGTCCCTGTCTCAGGTCTATGATTAAAAAGATCATCAGAAAGGTCTTTGTACTGTCCCCTCATATATTTATACATTAAAATAAGATCACCCCTTAGTCTTCGTTTTTCCAAACTAAATAGCCCCAAGTGTAATAACCTATCTTGGTATGGCAGACCCCCCAGTCCTCTAATAACCTTGGTCGCTCTTCTCTGCACCCGCTCTAGTTCAGCTATGTCTTTCTTATACACTGGAGACCAGAACTGTGCACAGTATTCTAAGTGTGGTCGAACTAGTGACTTGTATAGAGGTAAAATTATGTTCTCCTCATGAGCATCTATGCCTCTTTTAATACATCCCATTATTTTATTTGCCTTTGTAGCAGCTGCCTGACACTGGCCACTGAATATGAGTTTGTCATCCACCCATACACCCAGGTCTTTTTCATTGACGGTTTTGCCCAGAGTTTTAGAATTAAGCACATAGTTATACATCTTATTACTTCTACCCAAGTGCATGACCTTACATTTATCCCCATTAAAGCTCATTTGCCATTTATCAGCCCAAGCTTCTAGTTTACATAAATCATCATGTAATATAAAATTGTCCTCCCCTGTATTGATTACCCTGCAGAGTTTAGTGTCATCTGCAAATATTGAAATTCTACTCTGAATGCCCCCTACAAGGTCATTAATAAATATGTTAAAAAGAAGAGGGCCCAATACTGACCCCTGTGGTACCCCACTGCTAACCGTGACCCAGTCCGAGTGTGCTCCATTAATAACCACCCTTTGTTTCCTATCCCTGAGCCAGCTCTCAACCCACTTACACATATTTTCCCCTATCCCCATTACTCTCATTTTATGTAACAACCTTTTGTGTGGCACCGTATCAAAAGCTTTGGAAAAGTCCATATATACTACGTCCACTGGGTTCCCTTGGTCCAGTCCGGAACTTACCTCTTCATAGAAGCTGATCAAATTAGTCTGACATGATCGGTCCCTAGTAAACCCGTGCTGATACTGGGTCATGAGGTTATTCCTCTTCAGATACTCCAGTATAGCATCCCTTAGAATGCCCTCCAGGATTTTACCCACAGTAGAGGTTAAGCTTACTGGCCTATAATTACAGAGTTCAGTTTTTGCCCCTTTTTTGAATATTGGCACCACATTTGCTATACGCCAGTCCTGTGGTACAGACCCTGTTATTATGGAGTCTTTAAAGATTAAAAATAATGGTCTATCAATGACTGTACTTAATTCCTGCAGTACTCGGGGATGTATCCCATCCGGGCCCGGAGATTTGTCAATTTTAGTTATTTTTAGCCGCCGCTGTACTTCCTGCTGGGTTAAGCAGGTGACATTTAATGGGGAATTTTTATCACTAGTCATTTTGTCTGCCATGGGATTTTCTTTTGTAAATACTGATGAAAAAAAGTAATTTAGCAGATTGGCTTTTTCCTCATCCTCATCCACCATTTCACCCAGACTATTTTTAAGGGGGCCAACACTGTCATTTTTTAGTTTCTTACTATTTATATAGTTAAAGAATATTTTGGGATTATTTTTACTCTCTCTGGCAATGAGTCTCTCTGTCTCAATCTTTGCTGCCTTGATTTGCTTTTTACAGAATTTATTTAATTTTTTGTATTTATTTAATGCCTCCTCACTACCTACTTCCTTTAATTCTCTAAATGCTTTCTTTTTGTCCCTTATTGCGCCCCTTACAGCTCTATTTAGCCATATTGGTTTCCTCCTATTTCTAGTATGTTTATTCCCATACGGTATATACTGTGCACAGGTCCTATCCAGGATGCTAATAAATGTCTCCCATTTTCTTTGTGTATTTTTGTGTCTCAGGATATCGTCCCAGTTAATTGCACCAAGATCCTCTCTCATACGTTGGAAATTTGCCCTCCTAAAGTTTAGTGTCCTTGTCACCCCCCTACTACCCATCTTATTAAAGGTTACATGAAAACTTATTATTTTGTGATCACTATTCCCCAAGTGACCCCCAACCCTTACATTTGATATGCGGTCTGGCCTGTTGGTTAATATTAGGTCTAGCAGTGCCCCCCTCCTTGTTGGGTCCTGAACCAGTTGTCAGAGGTAATTGTCTCTCATAGTTGTCAGACACCGATTACCTTTACTGGAACTGCAGGTTTCTGTTCCCCAATCTATTTCAGGGTAGTTGAAGTCCCCCATAATAATGACTTCTCCTTGAGTCGCAGCTTCATCTATTTGCCTTACGAGGATATTCTCCATTGCTTCCATTAGTTTTGGAGATTTATAACAAACCCCTATCAGTAATTTATTATTTTTTCCCCCTCCCCTTATCTCCACCCACAGGGACTCCACATTTTCATTAAATTCACCTATATTATCACGCAGGATGGGTTTTAAGGAAGATTTTACATATAGACACACCCCTCCCCCTCGCTTATCTGTACGGTCATTTCTGAACAGGCTATAGCCCTGCAAGTTAACAGCCCAGTCATGGCTCTCATCCAGCCACGTCTCAGATATCCCCACCATGTCATAATTATGCTCCAACAACATTAGTTCTAATTCGTCCATTTTGTTGGCGAGGCTTCTGGCATTAGTATACATGCACTTGATGTTACTCTCTGTACCTCTATTCTTTCTTAAATTATTAACTGTTCTAACCCCACCCCCCATGCCACCGCCACCCCCAACTTCCTTATTTGTGCCCAGGTCTCTATCTGCACTATCTTCCCCTCCTATAAAATGAATACCCTCCCCCCCAATCCCTACTTTAAACACTCCTCCAACCTTCTAACCATTTTCTCCCCCAGTACAGCTGCCCCTTCCCCATTGAGGTGCAGCCCGTCCCTAGCGTAGAGCCTGTAGCCAACTGAGAAGTCGGCCCAGTTCTGCAGGAACCCAAACCCCTCCTTCCTACACCAATTCTTGAGCCACTTATTAACCTCCCTAATCTCCCGTTGCCTCTCTGGCGTGGCACGTGGTACAGGCAGTATTTCGGAAAATACCACGTTGGAGGTCCTTGCTTTCAGCTTGCAGCCTAATTCCCTGAAATCATCTTTAAGGACCTTCCACCTACCTCTAACTTTGTCATTTGTGCCAATGTGCACCATGACCGCTGGGTCCTCACCAGCCCCTCCCAGTAATCTGTCCACCCGATCAGCGATGTGTCGGACTCGAGCGCCAGGTAGGCAGCACACCGTCCGACGATCCCTGTCTTTGTGACAGATTGCCCTATCTGTTCCCCTAATAATTGAGTCCCCCACTACCAGCACCTGTCTGGCCTGCCCTGCTCTCCTTTTCCCTCCTTACTGGAGCAGTCACTCCTCCGGCTTTCAGAGGACATGCCTGGCTGCAGCAGTGCTACCCCTGTACTGGCACCCCCCTCATCTGCCAACTTAGCAAACTTATTGGGGTGTGCCAGATCAGGACTAGCCTCCCTGGCACTCTTCCCTCTACCCCGCTTCCTAACTGTCACCCAGCTAACTGCCACACTGTCCTGCAGCTCCATCCTACCATCCCCCTCCTCATCTATCCCATTGAGCGTCTGCTCTGTGAGCAGAAGACTCCTCTCCATATTGTCTATGGATCTCAGTGTTGCCAGCTGCACATTTAGATCCAGTATCTGGGTTTCCAAATGCACAATGTGCTCACATCTCGCACAACAGTATGCACCCTCGACCGGCTGGTCAAGGACTGCATACATGTGGCAAGATGTACACTGGATGGCATTAACAATTGTGGAGCACATTTCCTAATGGGGATTGCACCACACAGAAACGTTAATTAAAAATAAATACAAAGTATTAGTTAAACCAAAAAAAAAAAAAAAAAAACAGAAGCGATTCCTCCCTTGGAAACTCCCTGATTCCAAAGTCACTGAATCACAAGTCACACACTTACCGCCGTTCACACTTACGCTCAGGTCACACTCAGCTCGCTCACACTCGCTGTGCTGAAGATTTATAGATTTTTTTTTTTTTTTTTTCTCTCTCTCTCTCTATCTCCCCTCAACAGCAATCCACCTTGCTGTTCAGATGCACTTCCAAAAAGGACTGGAGCCCCAAACTGCTGCCCCTTATATCCCCTTAATTATGAGCCCCCACCCTAAGTACAATGTAACAGTCAGGACAGTAGAGAGGACGTCTGCACTGATACAATGTAACAGTCAGGACAGGAGAGAGAGGACGTCTGCACCGATACAATGTAAGGCTACGTTCACATTTGCGGTCAGCGCCGCAGCGGCGCCGCATGCGTCATGCGCCCCTATATTTAACATGGGGGCGCATGGACATGCGTTGTGCTGCGTTTTGCGCCGCATGGCCGCAACCGTTGGACGCAAGAAACGCATCAAGTTGCATTTTTTTTGCGTCCAACTTTCGGCCAAAAAGGACGCATGCGGCGCAAAACGCAGCGTTTTAGCGTGCGTTTTGCCGCGTTTTTGTTTGCGTTGTGCGCTGCGGCGCCGACGCTGCGGCGCCGACGCTGCGGCGCACAACGCAAATGTGAACGTAGCCTAACAGTCAGGACAGGAGAGAGAGGATGTCTGCACCGATACAATGTAACAGTCAGGACAGGAGAGAAGACATCTTCAGTGATACAATGTAACAGTCAGGACAGGAGAGAGAGGACGTCTGCACCGATACAATGTAACAGTCAGGACAGGAGAGAGAGGACGTCTGCACTGATACAATGTAACAGTCAGGACAGGAGAGAGGACGTCTGCACTGATACAATGTACAGTAGAGAGGACGTCTTCAGTGATACAATGTAACAAAGCCTCAGCTGGGAGACGTATAAGCGCACGTTCACCTGTTGCCAATGATGCGGACACCTGCTGGTGCTGCTGTATGAGACGACGTCTCCGCTACAGGATGGACAGAGCTCAAACGAGATCCCGGGCAGATTTTACAAGCCCTTTGCTATTTTTCCCATGTAAAAATCATGAATTTTGGGCTAACATTTTGGCAATTGAGTTTAATTTAAAAAAAAGTAACTATTTGGCTTTTTCAGGATCTTTGTTTCCTTGCTCGCTGCTGGCTGTGGAATGAGGTAACTGAGACCTCGTCGGCGAGCTCCTTCTGACTGGGAGTTTGTCACATTATATGTGTTGTTCTTTCTACCTGTCCCAGCAGATTTAGGACCACAGACCGCATCAATGCTGAGCTTGAACTTTACTGTGCTCCTAAATCAGCTGCCAGGGGTAAAAAGAAAAACAGATAAAGTGACAGACTCCCAGGCAGAAGGAGCTCGCTGACGGAGCCTCGGTTACCTCATTCTGCAGCTAGCAACATGCTGGGAAACAAACAGACTGAAAACCTCTAATGGTGCAACAAGTTTAATGAAAAGATATCATTGTAAGCCCAAAATACATTGTTTCAGTAGAAAAAAACCATAGTAACCTGTCAGTATTTACGACAGCCGCACCGCAGCCAGCCCATGACTGCACTCACCGAGGACGCAGTCACATCCAGCAGCTTCTTCTTTTTATCCATAGCGATAAACAGACGATATCTCAGCTTCCTCACAGGCCCGACATCTACGTTACATACAGCCGTAAAGCGACACTTCCGGCATCAACGCGAGATCTGGGCGCCATATTGTGAATGGAACAGTGACGTCACGCCGCATATAAAAATAACTGACGCATCTGGCTATCCGGCGCCATGTTGTGAAGGTCACCTTGCTAAAAGACGAGCGAAAAGTGCGCCATGTTGTGAAGGTCATAAAAGGCGACTCCGCATCTTGACTCTTTTTCAGACTGTGATGACTTTATTGTAATTAATAAAGGAGAAGATAAGAGGAGGTGAATTATAAAAAGGAATATGAGCGGAATGTGGAACAGCTGCAGCCAGTCAGGAGGCAGCTTTCATAAATCATTTGTTCCTAGACATGAGAGCTGGATTCTGATTGGTTGCTATGGGCGATCTCTCCACACTGTGTTTCTGAGAGGAAATTACTGCGATGATACCATTCCCAGACCTGACAGGACAAGCTGGAACTTGTAGTTCAACATGTGACAGGAACACGTCTGGTAAAAAGTAATAGTGTTCTGATTTAAGACTAATTATGAGGTGAAGTCCGCCGTCACGTGACTTTCTAGCATGTTAAAGGTGGCGGAGTAAAGATGGCCGCTCCCCGTATACATATATATCAGTTTTTATTAGTAGCATTTGAATACATGTAACTTTCTGATGACTTTTTACTCTTTTTTTACAGGAGGACAGATGACGGCATTCCTAGATTACTTGTAGGATAGATGACAATGGCCGCCAACTGTCCACAATCTGCAGACACAATGCTGGAAAATGCAGAGCATCCCGGCCTGAATGGGTGAGTTCTGGCCCAAAATGGGTGTAGTGGGCCACGGTGGTCCTGGAGTGGAGCGTGAGGGTTCTGGAGTGGACCATGTGTGTTCTGTAGTGGGCTGCAGGTGTTCTGGAGGGGAAACGGGGGTTCTGGTGTGGAGCGCGAATGTTCTGGAGTGGGCCGCGGGCTTTGTGGAGTGGGCTGGGGGCGTTCTGGAGTGGGACGTGGGGGTTCTGGTGTGGAGCGCGAATGTTCTGGAGTGGCCTGGGGGCGTTCTGGAGTGGGACGCGGGGGTACTGGTGTGGAGCGAGAATGTTCTGGAGTGGCCTGGGGGCGTTCTGGAGTGGGACGCGGGGGTACTGGTGTGGAGCGAGAATGTTCTGGAGTGGGCCGCGGGTGTTCTGGAGTGGAGTGTGGGGGGTTCTGGGGTGAAATGCAGGGGTTTCTGGATTGAAACGTGAATTTTCTGGAGTGGGCCGTGGGTGTTCCTGGTAGAATATGGTCAGCGGGATTTAAACGTCCCAATTTCCTCAACAGAAAAGTTAATAAATATGGAAAAAATTTCTGGTAATAATATTAATGTTTTCATTCAATAATACATTTTCTACCTTCTATTTCTATTCTTAAGTAAAATAATTCTTACAATATAGTTTAATTAAAAATGTTTTACAAATCAGCGGATACTAAGTCAGAAAAAGATATAAGAGTTAGGGCTCCTGCAGACGCCCATGAATATCAGTGGGACTGGCCGTGGGTCTCCCGACCAGAGCGTGAGAGCTCCATATATTTTTCTGAGGCTGTCACACTCAGGTCAGGAGAGCCGTAGCTAGTCCGTGCATTGTGGTCTGTGCTGAGATGTCTTAATTTTCCCTTACAACCCCCCCCATGACGATTGTTCATTAACCCTTTCTGCATTCAGCAATACACAGAGGCTGCAGGAGGCAAAAGGTGCAACGTTTTTAATGAAATACAATTGAAAAATTATTTTCAGTCAACAAAACATGCATTAAACATGTATTCAATGGTAGACAACCCTTTAATAAGAAGAAAAAGTCACTTTTTGTCCTGTTTTTTTTTTTTTTATTACCTCTACGTTTTTCCCTTTTAATTCACCGTGATTGCTGTTGACAGCGGCATCTATGGGATTGAATGATTATTCCCACCTTTAAATGTTACCAACTATTCTCTGGAGAACCTATGGATCAAGGAAGAGAATAATAATAATAATAATCTTTATTTTTATATAGCGCTAACATATTCCGCAGCGCTTTACAGGTTGCACACATTATCATCGCTGTCCCCATTGAGGCTCACAATCTAAATTCCCTATCAGTATGTCTTTGGAAGGTTTGACCTCTGGGACCCTACTGATCCCGAGAAAAGTTATCTGAATTTCCCCATTGGAGTGATGCCCACACATATACACCATGCTCTACCTATTCTCTATAGGGCTACTGGTGATGACTGAGTACAGGGCTCTGCTTTACCTGGATCCCCATAGACCAGTAATGGTGTGGTGGCTCTCTAGCGGACCCATCGCTCCTTTTACAATGGGCTATGCTTGGGATAGGTTATCATGTTTTATTTGGGTTACTACCCTTTAAAGGGACTCTGTCACCCCTAAAATCGTATATGAGGTAAGCCCACCGGCATCAGGGGCTTATCTACAACTTTCTGTAATGCTGTAGATAAGCCCCAATGTATCCTGAAAGATGAGAAAAAGAGGTTATATTATACTCACCCAGGGGCGGTCCCGCTGCTGTCTGGTCCGATGGGCATCGCGGTCCGGTCCAGAGCCTCCTACCTTGTTACGATGACGTCCTCTTCTTGTCTTCATGCCGCAGCTCCGGTGCAGGCATACCTTGTCTGTCCTGTTGAGGGCAGAGCAAAGTACTGCAGTGCGCAGGCGCTGGGAAAGGTCAGAGAGGCCCATGCCTGCGCACTGCAGTACTCTGCTCTGCCCTCATCAGGGCAAAGTACGCCTGCGCCAGAGCCGCAGCAAGAAGACGTCATCGTAAGAAGATGGGAGGCCCCGGACCGGACCGCAGCGGGACCGCCCCTGGGTGAGTATAATCTAACCTCTTTTTCTCATCTTTCTGGATACATCGGGGGCTCATCTACAGAATGCTGTAGATAAGCCCCTGATGCTGGTGGGCTTAGCTCATATACGATTTTGGGGGTGACAGGTTCCCTTTAAGTGTCTGGGATGAGAGCTAGCTCCAATGATGCCCAGCTGTAAACTACAGGAGGCTCCTACTGGGGGTGACGAGATTGGAATAACTCTGTTTCACTTCACGTTAAAATCTTTTTCTAAACATCATAAATTGTTAAAATTGCAGTGCTTGTGAAAATATCAAACTTTGCGATTTATTTGATATTACAAAATCCCAAGAATGGGGGGATTTTCAATTCCACAGTTTATTGCTCATTGGCTATGTTACCAACCACCTCTGCAGTCTATCAGAGGTGGTCAGTTTCCAAGGTGAGTATTTCTGGATCTGGCCAACTTGAGTGCCCCCTAACACTCCTGCACAGTGCACAGTGCGCTGTTCAGGACACGAGTCAGAGGCCTCTCATACAGCCAAATCAGATCCCATGTTTTGCACTGAGGAGGGGCAACACCCCCAAACACATGTCTGCAAATAGAGATTCTGGTTTGGCATGTATCCCAAGACTTGGAGCAAGGCTTGTTAAAGGTTTGTTGACTTCTAAGATTGCTATATCCAAAAGTAGGTACTAGAGTTCAGGACCTCTTCGTCTCTGAAGAGGCAATTTGCATATTTCCAAGAATAGCATTGTATGGCCTATAAGTCTCCTTACACTGGCATGTCACTCTCCACAAGAAGAGTGAGATGCCTCAGTTCAGGACAGCAGCCCGGCCAAGCCGGGAGGCTGGTCAGCGCCTTACACACGAGTGTTGAGACAACTTCTTTAAAGCAATTCATATTATGGCTCTCAGCTAGAGGGAGTGAGTTTGATTCCTAAGAAGGGCTAGACTATACCCCAAGGATACATACGAGTTAAAAAAAAAAAAAAAAAACTGAGAAGGCTTTACAGTGAGCCTGTCAGCTGATACTTGTTGCCCAATTATCAGGCTCTGGCTGTATTATCTCAGCCTGGTATGTTTAATTTAGAAATGTTTCCGAGTATCAAAGAAAAACTTGCTTTAAAAGAGGCCGAGGACTGAGACTGTGCTGTAGGCAGAGACCTGTCAATCCAGGGCAGTGGGAGAGGAGAGCCCCCCCGGGACCCTCCTGTCTGACTGGTCTACACTTTTGCAAGATAAGAAAAAAGGGGAGAGCCACTACCAGTTAGCATCATTTTTACAGATTTGCTGTCATTTGCACAAGATTAAACATTTTGTCTGTATTGATAAATTAGATTTTTTAGTACAACTACACAACACCCAGCATTTCCACCACTGCACTTTTGCTAAGTGTCTGTGATCCATTCCACAATTTTGCAGTATTAACAGACCCCTATTAATTTGTGTGTCAGGATCTTATTGTGCCGTTGTGTTTGGGGTGACAGGTCTGCGCTACATCTCCTCGGTGCCCTTTATGCTTCATGTCCAGCCCGTATCCAGCCGTAATGTAAATCCCCAGTATACAGCTATTGATTTCTCGGCCGCTCTGTGCCGGGGACTCTCTGCTCCATTTCGTTATCTTCTGTCCGTCATATGTTTTCTGTTCAGGATTCTCATCTCTCCCGCGAGTCTCAATCATTCTCCGGCAGCAGAATCATTTCTGCTCATCTCATGTCACCGACTTCTGCTCTTACCGGGATAGTTAAGGGTGTGAGAATGTGGCAGAGGTGCGAAAAAAAGTAATTATTTGTTTTTTTATTTTAGATTGTATTATGTCGATGCAATCTATTTCAATCATGTCAAATCCAATAGGATTAGATAGAAATCTCCCCAAACCCACTGCCTTATATGACATACAACCTGTTTATTACACTGTTAGAAAGTCCACTCTTAAAGGAGTCCTCTCATTAAGAAAAGCAAAGTGCTTACACACTTTTAGGCTTATACCCTGCCCAGTATCCACTTTTATTATCCAAAGGGGAACAGCTCCTGTTCTGGCAGATCAATGTCCATCACGTTTATTTCAGTGACTGATGTAAATATAGCGCAGGGCAAAAAGTATATCACCATTAGTTTTCTTCTGCAGTTTGTCAGGAATTTTTAAAATAAAATGTTAGTGCTTAGATTTAAAGGAATATCTACATTTATGACTTCTCCTGTGTCTGACCTCAGCTACGATACACTGTGACGACACCACATGTAAATACAGGCCTATGCTCTGCATTATTCCTCTGTATGTGAACTTTGTACATAAAACTGCGACAGTAAATAATATAGCTGAGATTATAGGTCTACGGAGGAAGTAAAAAGGGCCTTTCATTTTCAGCCGCCAGAGGGGTAAGGAGATTGATTTTGTCCAGAACCAGCCCCCAAGACCAAGGGGTCAGCAAAAGAAAAAATGAAACTTGTTTTTTTTCCTAAAAAAACTAAAATATACCTTACACTAGCTAATTACATTGTGGATTTGTTAATAGTTTTATTAGCTTCTTCTCTATCATGCAGGAACTTTCTCCATCAGACCCCTTTTGTAATAAAATTCAAGTATAGAAGCGAGTTCCACACTTATCACACAATATTGTAATTTTTTTTTCTCCAGATTAGAATCGAGTAGCCATTGATGTTATTAAAAGCCTATTACATAACTATGGACGGCCACGCTTCCATGGGTTAATAGCCCTCTCCAGTTTGCTGTCTCAACCACATAATTATAATTGCATCTGAGATGCCGAACTCATCTCTACGGCCATTTCCTCTGCAAATAACTGTATTCCCAACACGGCCCCAGAGAGAGGAATTCTTGTCCAATACCCAATGTCATTAAGTGAATCATGTTATCAGATGTCCGCAGGCGGAGCGAGGGCGCAGCTATTGTTATGCCGTTCTCACCGTTATGGGGCATTTTGCAACTAGATTCACAATGAGACAGAGGCTTGGACTTTATGCAGTCATTGTCTGCATATATTATTAACATTGAGGAGACAGGAAGTAAAACAATGGCGGTCACAGACATACAGAGATCCCAATGATGGATGCATGCATTTATCTAACAACTCACCTAAAGGCAACATCTTTACCATAATCTTATACTTTCATGCAGCTCCTATGTATAAGAATATAACTGCTATAAGGCCGGAGTCACACTACCGTAGAATACGGACGAGTGCTATGTGAGAATCGTATAGCACTCGGCCCAGTGTTAATCTATATATATGTACAAGAATATAACTACTGTAATACTGCCCCCTATGTACAAGATTGTAACTACTATAATACTGCTCCTATGTACAAGAATATAACTACTATAATACTGCCCCTATGTACAAGAATATAACTACTATAATACTGCTCCTATGTACACGAATATAACTACTATAATACTGCTCCTATGTACAAGAATATAACTACTATAATACTGCTCCTATGTACAAGAATATAACTACTATAATACTGCTCCTATGTACAAGAATATAACTACTATAATACTGCCCCTATGTACAAGAATATAACTACTATAATACTGCTCCTATGTACAAGAATATAACTACTATAATACTGCTCCTATGTACAAGAATATAACTACTATAATACTGCCCCTATGTACAAGAATATAACTACTATAATACTGCTCCCTATGTACAAGAATATAACTACTATAATACTGTCTCTATGTACAAGAATATAACTACTATAATACTGCTCCCTATGTACAAGAATATAACTACTATAATACTGCCCCTATGTACAAGAATATAACTACTATAATACTGCTCCTATGTACAGGAATATAATTACTATAATACTGCTCCTATGTACAAGAATATAACTACTATAATACTGCCCCTATGTACAAGAATATAACTACTATAATACTGCTCCTATGTACAAGAATATAACTACTATAATACTGCCCCTATGTACAAGAATATAACTACTATAATACGGCCCCTATGTACAAGAATATAACTACTATAATACTGCTCCTATGTACAGGAATATAATTACTATAATACTGCTCCTATGTACAGGGATATAACTGCTATAATACTGTTCTTACAGTGCCTTAAAAAAGTATTCATACCCCTTGAGCATTTCCACATTTTGTTTCATGTTCCACCCACAAACTTAAAGGGAATCTGTCACCACATTTGAACTATCTAAAATATTAACCCCTTACTGCTATCGGACAGGATAGTATGTCCGATGGCAGTACCCCCCGCTTTGATGTGGGCTCCAGCGGTGAGCCCACCTCAAAGCCAGGACATGTCAGCTGTTTTGAATAGCCGACATGTGCCCGCAATAGCCGCGGGAAGAATCGCGATCCGTCCGTGGCTATTAACTAGTTAAATGCAGCTGTCAAACTCTGATAGCGGCATTTAACAAGCGCATCCGGCGGAAATGGGCGCGCCGCTGACCTCCGTCGTCACGTGATTGGGGGTCATCGGTGCGTCGGCATGACCACCAGAGGTCTCCTTGAGACCTCTATAGTTGTTGATGCCGGATTGCTGTGAGCGCCACCCTGTTGTGAGCGCTCATAGCAAGGCTATAATTCTGCTACATAGAGGCGATCTGAGCATCACCTCTGTGTAGCAGAGCCGATCAAGTTGTGGCAGCTTCTAGCCTCCCATGGAGGCTATTAAAGCATTACAAAAGGAAAAAAAAATGTTTTTAAAAATATGAAAAAAATAAAGGAAAATAAAAGTTCAAATCATCCCCCTTTCGTCCCATTCAAAATAAAACAATAAAAATAACATCAAACATACACATATTTGGTATCGCCGCTTTCAGAATCGCCTGATCTATCAATAAAAAAAAAAGGATTAACCTTTTCACTAAACGGCGTAGCGAGAAAAAAAAATCAAAACTCCAGAATTAAGTTTTTTTTGGTCACTGCGACATTGCATTAAAATACAATAACGGGCGATCAAAAGAACGTATCTGCACCAAAGTGGTATCATTAAAAACGTCAGCTCGGGACGCAAACAATAAGGCCTCAACCAACCCGAGATCACGAAAAATGGCGACACTTCGGGTCTCGAAACATGGCACAATTTTATTTTTTATTTTTTTAGAAAACTTTGGAAGTTTTTCACCACTTAGATAAAAAAAGAACCTAGACATGTTTGGTGTGTATGAGCTCGTAATGACCTGGAGAATCACAATGGCAGCTCAATTTTAGCATTTAGTGAACCTAGCAAAAAAGCAAAACAAAAAAACAAGTGTGAGATTGCACTTTTTTTGCAATTTCACCGCACTTGGAATTTTTTCCCCGTTTTCTGTTACACGACATGGTAAAATCAATGGTATCGTTCAAAAGTACAACTCATCCCGCAAAAAATAAGCCCTCACGTGGCCATATTGACGGAAAAATAAAAAAAGTTATGGCTCTGGTAAGAAGGGGAGCGAAAAACAAAAACGCAAAACCGAAAAAAGCTCTCGGTCAGTAAGGGGTTAATATGGCCATAGACTATAGACTGCTGAAAACAGTCGTCTTGTGTGTCTCATATCATGTGTTGTTGCTGAGAAATCATCTTTTATCACTTTATATAAGTGACCTCTTCCAGGCTCGGGGCAATGGTGTCTGGAGATAACTCTGCCCCCAGAGCTTATTTTACATGAAGGGGAGTTCTCAGTGTGAGACAAGTAACCAAGACAGAACAGAAGTAATGAAATTTGTCTTCTTGCAAACACATTTTTGCTTCTCTCTCAGCTCTGCTGTATTGCAACAGTATTGTATCCCTGTCTCCTGTGAGCTGGAAGATGAAGCCTGAGGAACCTGCAGATGTGTCAGTTATCAGGAGAGCAGAGATCGGCTATTACAGATCACACTGAGAACTCCCCTTCATGTAAAATAAGCTCTGGGGGCAGAGTTATCTCCAGGCACCGTCCGCCCCAGAGCCTGGAAGAGGTCACTTATATAAAGTGATAAAAGATGATTTCTCAGCAACAACACAGCTCATATGAGACACACAGGGAGGACAGTTTTCAGCAGTTTGTATCCTGTATGCCCATAGTAATAGTTTAGATGGCTCAAATGTGATGACAGATTCCCTTTAAATGTATTTTATTGGGATTTTTAATTAAAAATTATTTTTGAAGTGTAAAGGAAAAGGTACAAGGTTTTCTAATTACTGTGATGTGCATTTGTATTTAAAGGGCACCTGTCACCCCGTTTTTTCCGTATGAGATAAAAATACTGTTAAATAGGGCCTGAGCTGTGCATTACAACAGTGTATTTTGTGGACCCCGATTCCCCACCTATGCTGCCAAAATACGTTACCAAAGTAGCCGTTTTCGCCTGTCAATCAGGCTGGTCTGGTCAAAAGGGCGTGGTGTCTTCCCCCAGATCTTGCTTAGTTTTCCGTTGGTGGCGTAGTGGTTTGCGCATGCCCAAGGTCCCGAATCCAATGCACAGGGGAGTGAAAAGAGCGCGATGTGCGTTATTTCCCTGTTGATCGGTGGGGTGTCGGCCATCTTCCTTTGGCCGCGCGTGCGCAGATGGAGCGCTCTGCTGCCTGCGGCTTCAGGAAAATGGCCGCGGGATGCCGCGCGTGTGCAGATGGAGATCGCGGCGGCCATTTTCCTGAAGCAGAATTCGCATCTCGGCTCCAGGAAAATGGCCGCCGCGATCTCCATCTGCGCACGCGCGGCATCCCGCGGCCATTTTCCTGAAGCCGCGGCCATCAGAGCGCCGCTTCTGCGCATGCGCGGCCAAAGGAAGATGACCGCCCCCACCGATCACCAATGAAATAGCACACACCGCGCTCTTTTCACTCCCCTGTGCAGTGGATTCGGGACCTTGGGCATGCGCACACCACTACGCCACCAACGGAAAACTAAGCAAGATCTGGGGGAAGACACCACGCCCTTTTGACCAGACCAGCCTGATTGACAGGCGAAAACGGCTACTTTGGTAACGTATTTTGGCAGCATAGGTGGGGAATCGGGGTCCACAAAATACACTGTTGTAATGCACAGCTCAGGCCCTATTTAACAGTATTTTTATCTCATACGGAAAAAAACGGGGTGACAGGTGCCCTTTAAGTCTGATACCCCTAAATAAAATGCTGAGTGTCCAATTTCCAATTGAGTCTTGTCAGTATAACTACACCTGTTCTGTGAAGACCTCATAGGTTTGAGAACAGTTCAGAGCATATTCCTGTGTGTTATCGGCCCAGTTATAGTCCAGACCCAAATCCCATTGAAAATTTGTGGAAAGACTTGAAAATTGCCATTTACAGACGTCACCATCCAATGTCACTAAGCAAGAGCGAGTGTGCAAAGAAGGGGCAAAATGTCACCTCTATATGTGCAACGTTGGTAGAGACACCCCAAAGGACTGCAGCAGGAATTGCAGAGAAAGGTGGTCCTATAAAGTAGTGACTTGGGGGGGCTGAATACAAATGCACCGCACAATGTTCAGATTTACATTTTTAAAATACTTAGAAAACTATCATTTCCTTTAAGCTTCACAAATACTCGCTACTTTGTGTTGGTATCACATAAAATCATAATAAAATGTAAGTTTGTGGGTGTAATGTGAAAAAATGTGTAAAAGTTCACAGGGTATGAATACTTTTTCAAGGCACTGTACGTACAAGAATATAACTACGTTATTACTTCCCCATATGTTCAGGTATATACTGTAAATCATAGATCACTGGAGTAGTAATCGTTTGGTCATTTATCTGAAATTGTTATAGCTGTAATCAAAGACTATGGAAACCTGAGGGGTCCCTTGTACGCTGTGTACCGAGCGGTCCCGCTCATATCAGCCCCTATTATATACTGAACATTCACTGTGAACAACAAAGAAATTAGCCAAAGCTCAAATAAGCGGTTTATTGCCGCAGCCGATATTGTAACAAGTGAATGAAGAGGTAGAAGATTCATTGTTATTCTGTTCATTACAGCGGAAAAGATCAAATCACATTTGATTCCACTGAGCCGGAGAAGCACAAGTAGCGGCTCTTTCATTTGCGTTTTGTAGCTTTGCTTTTTTTTTTAGGAGTTGATACTAATAAAAAACAAAGAAGCTGAAGGAAAAACCCAAAACACATACAGTAGAAGCTGCCTCTGCCCAAAGCGAGAGATAATATAAAATGACTGTGGATTAATAACGAAAGGTCACCGACTCCAGCCCAGCAAATAACAAGCAACAAGGCGATATATACACACGTGTCCTTTCATGGGCTCACATTAATGACTCACAGTATACTGAGGCTGCAGGTCCTGTCAAAGTGCAATTCTACAAAAGTGATCTGGTAATAACATACATAGTAAACTTTGCTTAAAGGGTATGTTCACCTCTGACCAATATTTGTACAAAACGCTACCTCCTGTATTATACTCCAGAGCTGCACTCACTATTCTGCTGGTGGATTCAGTGCATACATACATTACATTACTGATCCTGTACTGATCCTGACTTACATCCAGTATTATACTCCAGAGCTGCACTCACTATTCTGCTGGTGCAGTCACTGTGTACATACATTACATTACTGATCCTGAGTTACATCCTGTATTATACCCCAGAGCTGCACTCACTATTCTGCTGGTGCAGTCACTGTGTACATACATTACATTACTGATCCTGAGTTACATCCTGTATTATACCCCAGAGCTGCACTCACTATTCTGCTGGTGCAGTCACTGTGTACATACATTCCATTACTGATCCTGAGTTACCTTCTGTATTATACTCCAGAGCTGCACTCACTATTCTGCTGGTGCAGTCACTGTGTACATACATTACATTACTGATCCTGAGTTACATCCTGTATTATACCCCAGAGCTGCACTCACTATTCTGCTGGTGCAGTCACTGTGTACATACATTCCATTACTGATCCTGAGTTACCTCCTGTATTATACTCCAGAGCTGCACTCACTATTCTGCTGGTGCAGTCACTGTGTACATACATTACATTACTGATCCTGAGTTACATCCTGTATTATACTCCAGAGCTGCACTCACTATTCTGCTGGTGCAGTCTCTATGTACATACATTACATTACTGATCCTGAGTTACTTCCTGTATTATACTCCAGAGCTGCACTCACTATTCTGCTGGTGCAGTCACTGTGTACATACATTACATTACTGATCCTGAGTTACCTCTTGTATTATACTTCAGAGCTGCACTCTCTATTCTGCTGGTGCTGTCTGTGTACATACATTACATTACTGATCCTGAGTTACATCCTGTATTATACCCCAGAGCTGCACTCACTATTCTGCTGGTGCAGTCACTGTGTACATACATTACATTACTGATCCTGAGTTACATCCTGTATTATACCCCAGAGCTGCACTCACTATTCTGCTGGTGCAGTCACTGTGTACATACATTACATTACTGATCCTGAGTTACATCCTGTATTATACTCCAGAGCTGCACTCACTATTCTGCTGGTGCAGTCACTGTGTACATACATTACATTACTGATCCTGAGTTACATCCTGTATTATACCCCAGAGCTGCACTCACTATTCTGCTGGTGCAGTCACTGTGTACATACATTACATTACTGATCCTGAGTTACATCCTGTATTATACTCAAGAGCTGCACTCACTATTCTGCTGGTGCTGATGTTAATTTTTCAGTTACTCCTGATTGTGTCTGTATTAGTGATGAGCGAATATACTCGTTGCGTGGGTTTTCCCCTCAAGCAAGCTCGGTTGGTCTCCGAGTATTTTTAGTGTGCAGAGATTTAGTTTTTGTTGACTCAGCTGCTTGATTTACAGCTGGTAGCCAGGCTGAGTACATGTGGAGGTTGCCTGGCTGCTAGGGAATCCCCACATGTACTCAGGCTGGCTAGCAGCTGTAAATCATGCACTTGCCGAGGAAAACTAAATCTCCGAGCAGTTATAAATACTCAGAGCTTGCTTGGGGGGAAAACCCGAGCAACGAGTATATTCTCTCATCACTAGTCTGTATGTGAATATACTATTGGTGGAATTTGCCATTAAACCTTTTCTTCTCCTTTGCTCTATTGTAGGAATTATCCGTTTACTCCAGACAGTGACCTTATTTATAACCTGTGGAGCTGCCGGTGAGTTATTTTCACAGTGAAGAATTATGATGAAACCATTGAAATGAACTTTTCAGGTTTTTTTTTTTTTTTTTAAACAGTTATACAACTTTTTATAAACTTTAGGGGGGGAAACTTTAGGGGGGGGGAATTTATCAAGACTTCCCTGGGGTAAGGCACTCTACTTTATTAAGAGGCGGAGGATCTTTTAAGAATGTTGTGCATCTTTGGTGTGTGCTAGTGCCAGGAAATGAAATCCTCTCCATCTATGAACATTGTACGTCAATTTTCTACTTAGCTTACAGGGTTGTGCAAATGTTCAGCCATGAAGGAGTCGTTTAATATTATCTTTACTTCCAGCAAGCAGAAGTCTTAAACATCATGGTAAGTTTAAGGATGAGGTATATTGGAAAGATGTAGGATATTTCTTTGGGTAACAATGGCCCAGTATAAGGCCCCGTTCACACGTTCAGTATTTTGCATCAGTATTTGTAAGACAAAATCAGAAATGGAACAATCAGAGTAACGGTATAATAGAAACGCATCACCACTTCTGTATTTATCACCCTCTCCTGGTTTTGGCTTACAAATACTGATGCGAAATACTGACCAAATACTGATCGTCTGAATGTGGCCTAAGGCCGGTTTCACACGTCAGTGGCTCCGGTACGTGTAGTGACAGTTTTCTCACGTACCGGAGACACTGACACATGTAGACCCATTCAAATGAATGGGTCTATGCACATGTCTCCGTGTTTTCACGGACCGTGTGTCCGTGTCCAAAACACGGAGACATGTCCTTTTTTCTCTGGCAGCAAAGCCGCAAAGCGTCCCGCACACATGCACACGGAGAGCAGTGTGCACTCTCCTCCGTGTGCACGTACCGCCGCAGGAGAAACAGCGCTACAGTAAGCGCTGTCCCCCCTGCTTGTGGTGCTGAAGGCGGCATTCATCCCTTCTGTCCTGCTCGGCTAAAAGCAGCGCTTGCAGAACAGAAGAGATGAAAAATGACGTTTTGCTTTTTTTTCTTTAAAAATAAAGTTTGGGGGTCACCTACCACCCCTCCCCACCCCCTGTGTTACCGCCCGCTTGCAGAAAAATACTCACCCAGCTCCCGTGATGCCGCCTCTCAGCGCCGGCTGCTTGTCCTGTGTGAGCGGTCACGTGGTACCGCTCATTACAGTGATGAATATGCAGCTCCATCTCCCATAGGGGTGGAGCCGCATATACATCCCTGTAATGAGCGGTACCACGTGACCGCTCATACAGGACAAGCTGTGGCGCTGAGAGGAGGCATCGCGGGAGCTGGGTGAGTATTTTAATGCAAACGGGCGGGCGCACAGGGGGTGGGAGGCGGTTGGTGACCCCGAACTTTATTCCTTCTCTCCAGCGAACGCTGCTGGGGAGAAGGAATGAATGCCGGCTTCAGCACCAAAAGCAGGGGACAGCGCTTAACTTTAGCGCTGTCTCCTGCATGGTCCGTGTGGTCCTCAGTCGGCACACGGCTGCCGCACGTGTGCCACACTGATGTGCCACGTGAGCACACGGACACAGATAACTCCGGTACCGGAATTATCTGGACGTGTGAGACTGGCCTAAGACAGAGTTTGTTCAGAAGTAGCTCCCAGCCTAGTGCAGCCTTATGGGCCTTATCTAGTGCCTCTCACTAACACATTGGGGGATAAGAGGCGATCTAGATACCAACCATCGGCTGCTGGCCAGGTATAGTGCATACATCCTGTACGCAGTACACCTGCATCTTGCCAATGGATGCCTCGTTACTAGCACCTTTCACCCCGATACAGAAGTGAGAGGCATTGGATAGCCCCTTTAAATACCAATATTCCCGGCAGCACGCTCATTTCCATTATGCACTATGACATGTTAATGGGATTGAGATGAGTCACTTTGTTCCAAAGAGCCATAAACTCAATCTATGTAAAATATTACAGTACACTCGGGGAGTGCCGCTGACGTCATACAGCCATTATATCCCTTACCCCCCACCCTTATCACCATGATTGTGCACAGAGGTTCTTTTTTTATTCCTTGTAATAAAAAAAGCCTAAATTGTGATCCCATCATGCAGCATTAAGTAACCGGGCACACAGGCCTGAGCAGAGCCATCTGTGTGATCCCCCCTCTGTGCACAGTCACTGCAGGGGAACATGTGGAGCGGCTGCGTGCTTCAGCCTGGGTTCAGATGTGAGCCCCTGTGCAGTGCGGAGTGGAGTGGGCTCTGCTTGCAGCGCAGGCAGCCAGGCGATGATCTGCACACTGAACGCTTAGCACCGTCTCTTCTGTATTCCAGCAGCACATCGTCATTACGCCTTTGCTCCAGCTCCCGGTCACTGCCATGCCAAGCTGGTGGAGAAATCTGATGCTTTGTCTGCGCAGAATAGAGGATGCAGGTACAGCCACTATTTCCATCCGATGCTTACTACAGATGACTGCTGGAGCATGGGAATCCCAGCCTGCACATTCACTGAGCTGGAGTAAGGTGTGTGCATGTGTACAGGGCTATATCCAGCCAAGGATGTGTAACAAGGAGCCCAGTGCCTAGACCCGGGCTCCCAGGGTCTGCTGGGGTGCAGCACTCACCATTTAACAATGTGCACTGGGGCTCATATATCAATCCAGCTAAAAATGATGCAAATTCTCTGCAGCAGCCGAGACTTGCACCATATTTATGAATGAAGTGTGATATTTTTAGCTTGTTTTTCATAGGAGGGGCTGAACAGTTGTAATATCCCATATTTGTCATCTCATCGTGAGGATTATTTGGACCAGATCTGGTAAAAGTATCAGCTTAGACACCGTTCACACTGCCTGCAGAGGGTTTGTAGCAGTCTCAGCAGATGCAGGCAGCATTATTCTTCTCATTATTCTTCTCATTACAATAACTGAAGCCACAGCAGTACCTGACGGGCCCCATCATATGTCAGTGAGGTCCGTCAGGCACCTGTGCTATCCGCTGTATCGTGCACTAACCATGAGACAGATGTGTTTAATGGTGAGCGGATTGCAATGTAGTCATGTACAGGGGACCCCAGTGATCAATGACCACCAGTATTATATGTGGGGACATGAGACACTGCATCTTATTGAATAGTGAGTGCAGCTCTGGAGTAAGTACATTAGGTAATTAGATCAGTACAGAATAAGTAATGTAATGCATGTACAAAGTGACTGCACCAGCAGAATAGTGAGTGCAGCTCTGGAGTATAATACAAGATGTAACTCAGGATCAGTACAGGATCAGTAATGTAATGTATGTACACAGTGACTGCACCAGCAGAATAGTGAGTGCAGCTCTGGGGTATAATACAGGATGTAACTCAGGATCAGTAATGTAATATATGTACACAGTGACTGCACCAGCAGAATAGTGAGTGCAGCTCTGGCGTATAATACAGGATGTAACTCAGGATCAGTAATGTAATGTATGTACATAGTGACTGCACCAGCAGAATAGTGAGTGCAGCTCTGGAGTATAATACAGGATGTAACTCAGGATCAGTACTGTATGTACACAGTGACTGCACCAGCAGAATAGTGAGTGCAGCTCTGGAGTATAATGCAGGAGGTAACTCAGGATCAGTAATGTAATGTATGTACACAGTGACTGCACCAGCAGAATAATGAGTGCAGCTCTGGAGTATAATAGAGGATGTAACTCAGGATCAGTAATGTATGTACACAGTGACTGCACCAGCAGAATAGTGAGTGCAGCTCTGGAGTATAATACAGGATGTAACTCAGGATCAGTAATGTAATGTATGTACACAGTGACTGCACCAGCAGAATAGTGAGTGCTGCTCTGGAGAATAATACAGGATGTAACTCAGGATCAGTAATGTAATATATGTACACAGTGACTGCACCAGCAGAATAGTGAGTGCAGCTCTGGCGTATAATACAGGATGTAACTCAGGATCAGTAATGTAATGTATGTACACAGTGACTGCACCAGCAGAATAGTGAGTGCAGCTCTGGCGTATAATACAGGATGTAACTCAGGATCAATAATGTAATGTGTGTACACAGTGACTGCACCAGCAGAATAGTGAGTGCAGCTCTGGGGTATAATACAGGATGTAACTCAGGATCAGTAATGTAATATATGTACATAGTGACTGCACCAGCAGAATAGTGAGTGCAGCTCTGGAGTATAATACAAGATGTAACTCAGGATCAATAATGTAACGTATGTACACAGTGACTGCACGAGCAGAATAGTGAGTGCAGCTCTGGGGTATAATACAGGATGTAACTCAGGATCAGTAATGTAATGTGTGTACACAGTGACTGCACCAGCAGAATAGTGAGTGCAGCTCTGGGGTATAATACAGGATGTACCTCAGGATCACTAAGGTAATGTATGTGCACAGTGACTGCACCAGCAGAATAGTGAGTGCAGCTCTGGGGTATAATACAGGAGGTAACTCAAGATCAGTAATGTATTGTATGTACACAGTGACTGCACCAGCAGAATAGCGAGTGCAGCTCTGGAGTATAATGCAGGGTGTAACTCAGGATCAGTAATGTAATGTATGTACACAGTGACTGCACCAGCAGAATAGTGAGTGCTGCTCTGGAGTATAATACAGGATGTAACTCAGGATCAGTAATGTAATGTATGTACACAGTGACTGCACCAGCAGAATAGTAAGTGCAGCTCTGGAGTATAATACAGGATGTAACTCAGGATCAGTAATGTAATGTATGTACACAGTGACTGCACCAGCAGAATAGTGAGGCAGCTCTGGAGTATAATACAGGATGTACCTCGGGATCTGTACAGGATCAGTAATGTATAAACACAGGGACTGCACCAGCAGAATAGTGAGTGCAGCTCTGGAGTAACTCAGGAACATTTGACCAGAGCCTGAGTGGCTTGTGCTGTAGTAAGAGGTTGCAGCCATTGATGATCGCTTCCTTTTTTCTTTTATCATATGCTCTAACTTTCCAAAATTTTTGGAGGAAGTCAGCGCCGGCTTACATGTGGTTGGAAACGGTTGTCTTAATCTATGAGCTAATAGATTTTTGATTTGCTTGAACGTGTGAACTAGATCTTTTTTAATTTTTGAGTAGAAAGTGACTAAGAAGCTGACAGCTATGGAAGTAAAGCCTATAATGTATGACTGCGACTGCTAAGCCTGTGTATCTAAGCTTATCATGCGTGATACTGATTCTTATAAGCAAACTTATATGGCCTATATCGTCTAGTCTTACAAAAAGAATACTAAATAAAAACAGGATGAGGAATGTAATGTATGTACACAGTGACTGCACCAGCAGAATAGTGAGTGCAGCTCTGGGGTATAATACAGGATGTAACTCAGGATCAGTAATGTAATGTATGTACACAGTGACTGCACCAGCAGAATAGTGAGTGCAGCTCTGGGGTATAATACAGGAGGTAACTCAGGCTCAGTAATGTAATGTATGTACACAGTGACTGCACCAGCAGAATAGTGAGTGCAGCTCTGGGGTATAATACAGGATGTAACTCAGGCTCAGTAATGTAATGTATGTACACAGTGACTGCACCAGCAGAATAGTGAGTGCAGCTCTGGGGTATAATACAGGATGTAACTCAGGATCAGTAATGTAATGTATGCACACAGTGACTGCACCAGCAGAATAGTGAGTGCAGCTCTGGAGTATAATACAGGATGTAACTCAGGATCAGTACTGTATGTACACAGTGACTGCACCAGCAGAATAGTGAGTGCAGCTCTGGAGTATAATGCAGGAGGTAACTCAGGATCAGTAATGTAATGTATGTACACAGTGACTGCACCAGCAGAATAGTGAGTGCAGCTCTGGAGTATAATACAGGATGTAACTCAGGATCAGTAATGTATGTACACAGTGACTGCACCAGCAGAATAGTGAGTGCAGCTCTGGAGTATAATGCAGGAGGTAACTCAGGATCAGTAATGTATGTACACAGTGACTGCACCAGCAGAATAGTGAGTGCAGCTCTGCAGTATAATACTGGATGTAACTGAGTGGCTCGTGCTGTAGGGATGGGTACAGTGGGTACGGAAAGTACTCAGACCCCTTTAAATTTTTCACTCTGTTTCATTGCAGCCATTTGGTAAATTCAAAAAGGTTCATTTTTTTCTCATTAAAGTTCACTCTGCACCCCATCTTGACTGAAAAAAAACGAAATGTAAAAATTTTTGCTAAATTATTAAAAAAGAAAAACTGAAATATCATATGGCCATAAGTATTCAGACCCTTTGCTCAGACTCTCATATTTAAGTCCCATGCTGTCCATTTCCTTGTGATCCTCCTTGAGATGGTTCTACTCCTTCATTGGAGTCCAGCTGTGTTTAATTAAACTGATAGGACTTGATTTGGAAAGGCGCACACTTGTCTATATAAGACCTCACAGCTCACAGTGCATGTCACACCAAATGAGAATCATGAGGTCAAAGGAACTGGCCAAGGAGCTCAGAGACAGAATTGTGGCAAGGCACAGATCTGGCCAAGGTTACAACAGATTTTCTGCAGTACTCAAGGTTCCCAAGAGCACAGTGGTCTCCATAATCCTTAAATGGAAGAAGTTTGGGACCACCAGAAGTCTTCCTAGACCTGGCCGTCCAGCCAAACTGAGTAATCGTGGGAGAAGAGCCTTGGGAGAGAGGTAACGAAGAACCCCAAGATCACTGTGGCTGACCTCCAGAGATGCATTAGGGAGATGGGAGAAAGTTCCACAAAGTCAACTATCACTGCAGCTCTCCACCAGTCGGGCCTTTATGGCAGAGTGGCCCGACGGAAGCCTCTCCTCAGTGCAAGACATATGAAAGCCCCCATAGAGTTTGCTAAAAAAACACATGAAGGACTCCCAGACTATGAGAAATAAGATTCTCTGGTCTGAGAAGATGAAGATAGACCTTTATGGTGATAATTCTTTGTGGAGAAAACCAGGCACTGCTCATCACCTGCCCAATACAATCCCAACAGTGAAACATGGTGGTGGCACCATCATGCTGTGGGGGTGTTTTTCAGCTGCAGGGACCGGACGACTGGTTGTCATTGAAGGAAACATGAATGCGGCCAAGTACAGAGATATCCTCGATGAAAACCTCTTCCAGAGTGCTCTGGACCTCAGAGTTGGCCGAAGGTTCACCTTCCAACAAGACAATGATCCTAAGCACACAGCTAAAATAACAAAGGAGCGGCTTCAGAACAACTCTGTAACCATTCTTGACCGGCCCAGCCAGAGCCCTGACCTAAACCCAACTGAGCATCTCTGGAGAGACCAGAAAATGGCGTCCACCAACGTTCACCATCCAACCTGACGGAACTGGAGAGGATCTGCAAGGAAGAATGGCCGAGGATCCCCAAATCCAGGGGTGAAAAACTTGTTGCATCATTCCCAAGAAGACTCATGGCTGTACTAGCTCCAAAGGTGCTTCTACTCAATACTGAGCAAAGGGGCTGAAGACTTATGACCATATGATATTTTGGTTTTTCTTTTTTAATAAATTTGCAAAAATGTCTACATTTCTGTTTTTTTCAGTCAAGATGGGGTGCAGAGTGTACATTAATGAGAAAAAATGAACTTTTTTGAATTTACCAAATGGCTGCAATGAAACAAAGGGAAAAATTTAAAGGGGTCTGAGTACTTTCCGTACCCACTGTACCCATCCCTACAGCACGAGCCACTCAGTTACATCCAGTATTATACTGCAGAGCTGCACTCACTATTCTGCTGGTGCAGTCACTGTGTACATACATTACATTACTGATCCTGAGTTACCTCCTGTATTATACCCCAGAGCTGCACTCACTATTCTGCTGGTGCAGTCACTGTGTACATACATTACATTACTGATCCTGAGTTACATCCTGTTTTATACCCCAGAGCTGCACTCACTATTCTGCTGGTGCAGTCACTGTGTACATATATTACATTACTGATCCTGAGTTGCCTCCTGTATTATACCCCAGAGCTGCACTCACTATTCTGCTGGTGCAGTCACTGTGTACATACATTACATTACTGATCCTGAGTTACCTCCTGTATTATACTCCAGAGCTGCACTCACTATTCTGCTGGTGCAGTCACCAAAATTTAAAGGGTCTGAATACTTTCCGTACCCACTGTATATTCATTCAGTAAATGATCTTTTTCACATCTTTCCTTTACTAAATTTTTGAGTGAAAACAAAACAACCTCTTTAGCAACGTGACATAACTACTTATGGACACAGCACCGACATCGCAGGAATGGCACCGCTCTTGGAGGTAAGGATGAAGTGTTTTTATTTGATGAGCATGCTTCTATTGAGAAGGGGTGTGAGTAGGGCACAGCCCATTTAAGGCCAGTCTCACACGTCCAGATAATTCCAGTACCGGAGAAAACGGTACCGGAGTTATCCGTGTCCGTGTGCTCACGTGGCACATCAGTGTGGCACACGTGCGGCAGCCGTGTGCCGCCCGTGTGCCGCCTGAGGACCACACGGACCGTGCAGGAGAGACAGCGCTACAGTAAGTGCTGTCCCCAGCGTGTGGTGCTGAAGGAGGTATTCATCTCTTGTACCCTGCAGCTCTCGCAGGATAGAAGAGATGAAAAATCAATTTTTTTTTTGTTAAAAATAAAGTTTGGGGTCACCTCCTGCCTCCCACCCCCCGTGCGCCCGCCCGCTTGCAGAAGAAATACTCACCCAGCTCCCGCGATGCCTCCTATGGGAGGTGGAGCCGCATATTCATCATTGTAATGAGTGGTACCACGTGACCGCTCACACAGGACAAGCAGCTGGCGCTGAGAGGAGGCATCGCAGGAGCTGGGTGAGTATGTCTCTGCAAGCAGGCAGGCGCACAGGGGGTGGGGAGGGGTGGGAGGCAGGAGGTGACCCCCAAACTTTATTTTTAATGAAAAAAAACCAACCAAAACGTCATTTTTCATCTCTTTTGTTCTGCAAGCGCTGCTTTCAGCCGAGCAGGACAGAAGAGATGAATGCCGCCTTCAGCACCACAAGCAGGGGGGGACAGCGCTTACTGTAGCGCTGTTTCTCCTGCGGGCGGTACGTGCACGCGGAGGAGAGTGCACACTGCTCTCCGTGTGCACGTGTGCGGGACGCTTTGCGGACCGTGATGCCGGAGAAAAGCAGACATGTCTCCGTGTTTTCACGGACCGTGTGTCCATGTGCATAGACCCATTCATTTGAATGGGTCTACATGTGTCAGTGTCTCCGGTACGTGAGAAAACTGTCACTACACGTACTGGAGCCACTGACGTGTGAAACCGGCCTTAGTGGAAGGACGATTCACGGCTGTTTCTCTTTACACCATCGGTGATATTGTGTTTTGCTGGATCCGTCGTACGACAAATGCCACCAGAGTTTGACAAACTTTCTTGACTTTTAATTTGGTTCATTTACTTGTTACTTGGGAATCAAAATGTCAACTACTAAGTAAAATACCACTGCCCCAAAACATCTTGTTAGTTCTCTGTCATTTACAAGTGTCTGTATGGTGACATTGTCCCTTTTAGAAGTTTTGGGAGCCTTTTGTCACAGCTCGGCACCAGCAAACTCGACATTAACAGGATCATTTTCATAGTCATTATACGCAGCTGTCAAAATAATCCCCCAATGTCTTCACTGAAAAATTTGGAATACTGGAAAACAAAGCAATAACCCCTCCACCCAGATGTGTCTGCGCCGCACTGAACCCCGTGATGCTAATATGAAGGGGAAAGCCATTTTCTGCTCCGGGCTCTCTGATAACACAGCTCTTAGTGGCACTGGAGGGAATTAATTTTGAGATGAGAAAAGGAGAAACGACGCAGAAAAAAATGGATGATCATCCGAAATTAGAGAAAAAAATGTAAAATGAACATCAGAGCTGCAGCGGCCATCAATATCATAAGTAAAAAATGTATGTTGCATTTCATCCTATGCTTGTTGGTTTATTATAGCAAGCGAAAATCAAGGCCATTTTCAGTCCACAGGTGGTAGATTATCATTTATTGCCGCTTTCATTCTGTCCAGCTGATTATATATTCAGATATTCCTAAAAATACTTTTACATAGTAATGATGGTATTATATACTCGGGTCACATCCAGAGCCGCAGTCAAAATTCAGCTGAATTCAGGCTGCAGAATTTAGAATGCAGCTCTGGCTGCAAGTATAAAATATACAAATTAGTAAGGATACAAAAAGTTTAATTTTTCTTTGATATTTTAATTATTCTGATCTGCTTGCAGATTTTTGTGTCGCTCCGAACGATCACCTGGTCCCCAAACCTTGGAATATTAGGACCATGTAGACGTCCTGCTGCAGTTTTGCCCCATTAGCTGCCACGTTTCTTTATACAGCGCATATTAAATTGGATCTGTCACTCCGCGCTTTTTTCTTATCTCTCATTCCCGAGACACAAAGCAGACTATTTTTTTTTATTAATTTACAGAAATCTCAACAATGTCATCCGGCCCATTAATGAGCCGAACAAGCAAACAAATTGGTTTTAATCTGAAATAAACTAATTGCCTTAACCGTCTCCTCCCCAGGTGGCCGCGCCGTCTATGTATCGCGGTGCGCAGCACTGGGGGTTTTCACACAATTGAAAGCATCCTTTTGCTTTTTGGTCAAATGCATGCTATGAATAATAAATTGCCGCAAAAGGAAGGTGAAGAAAAGCCCACGGGTAGGTTCGCACTGCACAGAATTTCTTTCCAGATTTGTGCGAAAATCCGCAGAATAATATAGGATCAGCTGAAAATTGAAACACGGAAATTGACCTGCAGTCTGGCTTTTATAATGTCAGTTATTTGTGCAGATGCAATGTGCATTTCTGCAATACACAACATAATCCAAAGCAAAATCCTCACGTAACACGTGATATTTGCTGCAGAAAAATCTGCGCCAAATGTGAACTTATACCAAAGTTATGAATATGACCCATCGGTCGCCAGCCAATTACCTTGCTTGCTTTAGAAGATGTTTTCCTATCGATTAGTATCGGCAAATAAAACTGCTGTTTACCTATAAAATCTTGTGGTTGTTAAAGGGTTTGTCCAGGACTCCTATAATAATCCATATTAGGTCGGCGCCGGTCCGACACCCAGCACCCCGACCAATCAGGTCCTACAGTAATCAGTGTAATGAGTCGGTATGCCACAGCGCCATGCACAGTGTTGTGGCCGTTTCTGCAGCTTAGCTACTATTCACTTCAATGGCCGAGGTGCCGGACCCAAGTACACGACTACTACAAACTGTGCGGAGCTGTACACAATGTATATCAAGACACTCTGAGATCTGCACATAGATATTTGTGAGGTGCCAGGTGTCGAACCCCCTCCAATTTTTTTTTTAGTTATGACCCATAAATATCTAAGTCTTGTTTGTCCCATGAACATCATAAGATAAACAGGATAAGTGATACAGATCATAACTATACTAGAACCACAATGGATCATAGGAACAGGGGTCCCAGAGTACTCTGAATCAGTACAGCCATAGTGAGGATGTGGGACCCCCAGTACTGCCACTGTCTATAGTAGCGGTGGTCGCACATGTTCTCTACCAATCCATTCTTACAAGGGACTTTGGGCAGCTATTTCTCTGTCTCAGTGGGGGTATCAGCAGGCGGACCCCTAGGATCATACATTTATATTATTATTATTATTATTATTATTTATTGTTATAGCGCCATTTATTCCATGGCGCTTTACAAGTGAGGAGGGGTATACATAATAAAAACAAGTACAATAGTCTTGAACAATACAAGTCATAACTGGTACAGGAGGAGTGAGGACCCTGCCCGCGAGGGCTCACAATCTACAAGGGATGGGTGAGAATACAGTAGGTGAGGATAGAGCTGATCGTGCAGCGGTTGGTTGATCGGTGGTTACTGCAGGTTGTAGGCTTGTCGGAAGAGGTGGGTCTTCAGATTCTTTTTGAAGGTTTCGATGGTGGGCGAGAGTCTGATGTGTTGTGGTAGAGGGTTCCAGAGTAGGGGTGATACGCGAGAGAAATCTTGTATACGATTGTGGGAAGAGGAGATAAGAGGGGAGTAGAGAAGGAGATCTTGTGAGGATCGGAGGTTGCGTGTAGGAAAGTACCGGGAGATGAGGTCACAGATGTAAGGAGGAGACAGGTTGTGGATGGCTTTGTACGTCATGGTTAGGGTTTTGTACTGGAGTCTCTGGGCAATGGGGAGCCAGTGAAGGGATTGACAGAGGGGAGAGGCCGGAGAATAGCGGGGGGACAGGTGGATTAGTCGGGCAGCAGAGTTTAGAATAGATTGGAGGGGTGCGAGAGTGTTTGAGGGCAGGCCACAGAGCAGGAGGTTGCAGTAGTCAAGACGAGAGATGATGAGGGCATGGACTAGGGTTTTTGCAGATTCTTGGTTGAGGAATGAACGGATTTATAGTCTATTTTGTGATGGAATATATGATGTTTATGGTACAACCCCTTAAACAATTGTTTTTCCTTTTCTGTACATTTCTTAAGGGTCCTGATTTATAGGAAATATTAAGCCAGGGACATTTATTTCTGAAAATATATATATCTTAGTGGGGGTGATTGGCACCCCCATACCAGCTGTATAACCAGATCATACCACGATCAATGATCACGTCAATGAAGGGACCTGATGCGATCACTGGGTTCCACCTTCCTATACTGAAAGTCTGGGTCCTTCAAAGCCCCCTGTTATCCTGTGGTGGTCCCTGTTGCAGGGTAGATGCCGGCACAGATGCACATAAACTTAGTATCATGGTAACAACATGTAGATCACCAACCCGATGCATCCTTCATTTTGCACTTTTTTTCATTTTTCCATCTTATTTGGGTAGTAAAAGTTTGTTTTTTCGTCATTTTTATGCTTGTCCCTAGTTTGTTATAGCTTTTTCACTTCTCGCCATTTTTTCGTTTTTCTGAGTAACATGACTGAATTTTATTATCCAACTGTTTCCGGCCAATTCATCATTTGTAACTTTTTGAAAATTAGTAAAATTGTTGTACAGTTGTACTCCAGTACGCTCGTGGAGTACACGATCTGTCTAATTGTTTCCACACAAAAGAGGTACAAATAGATCAAAAGAAAAAAAAGTATTTGCATTTGTGCTAAATTCATCAAACAAGATTTTGATAAATTGGCACAAAATGTGTCAGCACAAAAAGGACAGGACAATTAAATTACTGGGGGAAAAAAAACCCCACTACATATAATATACACTAGGGGGCAGCACAACTCCGCTGTAGAATTTGCAGAAGATCTTTATCACCAAAAACCTATAAAAGCGCCCTGTGTAATGACATAAAGCATCGCCAGCACAGACTTGTTTTCTGCGACTCCTGACAAATAAATAGATGATCCGCTGTGAAGCTTCATTGTTCTCCGTGCGCAGGGCGGCGGAGAATCTGTGCTGTTCGCTTTAATAACTTGATATATTCTGCTTCTTGGGTCCATTGTAGTAAATAGATTTCTGGAATACAAAGAATTTCAGTTACCGTGGACAAGAAAACTGAACTTCAGGTCTTTAGAAATAGTAATGAATTCATGACTAGAGCCTGTGATTAGATTTCAGTAACAGCGACGAGCAGAAACCTAAAAGAGGTGGTCCGAGGAGCTGGATAATAAATACCTGTTCAGTCTCCCACCACTGCAGTGCCTCCAGTAGTCCCCACCGGACCGGCTGCAATGACCAGAATTGGCATCATTCACTTGACCGCTGCAGGCAATCTGTAGTAGCGTTTGTATGTACCATTCAGGTAAGTGACTGTCTGCAGCGGTCAGGTAAAACCAGATGGAAACCACCAAAGCAGCATCACTGGATTGGTGAGAGATTGAACACATGAATAATTATTATTTTATACTATTTTCAGCTCTCTGCGAGTTTTTTAAGGATCCTGAACAGCCCCTCTTACCACTGAATATTATATGATGCAAAGTTTGGCAACTAATGTACGTTCTGTATTTTATTTTATCTGTAATATTTCTTGCTGCCAATGAATAGAAACCTTACATTTGGAAGCTAGAATCCCTTGCACATCTAAGGGCAGTCACAGTTTTGTCGCTTTTTCTTCTATGCAGATTTGTCACCAAACCTAAGGGTTTCCTGATGCAGCAAAGTGAATGAGAGTTTTGAAGTCTTGTGCACATGGTGCTTATTTTTGACTTGCAGATTTGATGCAGATTTATGTCTGCAGCATGGCAATTCTTGCAGCATTTTTGCTGCAGATTTCACCCATACTAATGAGCGGTGGAAAATCTGCACCAAAAAAGCAAGTAAAAAATGCAGTAAGGGTATGTGCACACGTTGCGGATTGGCCGCACTTTTCCATGCGGTTTACAGTACCATGTAAACCTATGGAAAACGAAATCCGCAGTGTCCATGGTGCAGAAAATACTGCGCGGATGCGCTGCGTTGTATTTTCCACAGCATGTCAATTCTTTGTGCGGATTCCGCAGCGTTTTACACCTGCCCCTCAATAGGAATCCGCAGGTGTAAAACCACAGGTGAAATCCGCACAAAAAACGCAGGAAATCCGCGGTTAATACTCAGGTAAAACGCAGTGCGTTTTACCTGCAGATCTTTAAAAAACAGAGCAGAAAAATCCGCACATGAATACGCAACGTGGGCACATAGCCTAAAAATGCGCCTATTTTGCTTAGCATTTTTTTCTGCCAAGAGATGTCGAAATGGTACAGAAATTTCTGCACCAAATATCTGTCTGCACCAAATGCTTAACATGTGCACATACCCTGATACTTTTTGTACTGGAAGGGTTGCTACAGTTGCAGCACACGTTTCTCTCCTTTCCTGGTGGCGTGTTACAATGTTTCAGTGCAGGTGAGGCTGTTCATCTCCCAGAAGATTGAATACAACTGTAGCAAACCCTAAAAAGTATTAGTTCTATACAAACTTTCAGATCTGGATATAAACAAAGAATATTTCCATTCACCAACAGCAAGCAAAGTTCTTGAAAACAGTGAACAAAAAATGAAGCGAAAAAAAAAATACTTGCCAATCCATAATCCAGCACAGCTCGGGAATCATAGAAAAGCTGGAGCACAAAATATTGGAGAACCCCTCTCAATGGGTCCTAAGTGAACCTGGACCCATCTCCGTCTCCAATGTGTACCTGCCCAAGTCTTCTCTTCTCCAGAATTATGTATGTTAGTAGATAAGTCTTTGCCAATCCGAGGGTTACACCAATCTGTGCCACACCACTTCTGCAGCGTATTGGTGCCAAATTCAAGGTCAGGGCAGCCCCAGTTCTCTCAATGCACACAACTTGGGAATTTGGCATGATGTCAGGGAGGGCCAGACTAGTAACCAGTGTCCCCCACAAGCACCATGATGGGCTCCAAGCAACCTTTGTTGTGCCCCCATCTCTCTATTGTGTACCCCAACTGATGTGGGGGGAAGACGGGGGTGAATGCCCCCCTCTGCTGAGCTCCTCTTAGCTGTAGTTCGGTTTTGTATTGATGCCAATCTGTTGGCTTCTAATTGCGCCTCGCACAGGCGATGAGCCAACATAATAGATATCAAATAAACTAGGCAGGTCTCATCAATATTTCTATATATTTCTTTAACCTCTCGGTTTCCAGGGCGGCCTCATTGATACTGCTGCTGTTAAACCATCTGTCTCCATGAAGAATCCTTTCTTCTCCACCAGATGCATTTCTATGCTAATCAATGATGCTTTGTCCATCTTTTTTTTTTTTTTTTTTGCCGTAATCAAAACGTGATTGCGGGTGACGGAACGAGAAGCATCGATTATTGATTCCTGCAACTCTCGCTGAGCACTCGGGTCCAGCTTCTGTTCAGATCCCCATTCATCTAGTGCTGTAATTGGCTTTTCCTTCTTCTTTGAAGACGCTTTATCATATAGTAATTTTCTCTTCTTTTTTTTTTTTTGTAGTTTTATGGCAGCTTTATCGGTATAAATAATAGTTTGAGAGTCTTAAGTGTTCCAGAGTATTGGGTGATCGCAGCTCTGGAGTTTTTCTTCCGTAAAGAAGGAGGCTCAGACACAATAGCATTTTCAGGCTGTTTATCAATCTAAGTATATGAAGCATTTGGGGGCCTCGAATGATGTTGGAGGAGAAAAGGACCAAGCAGGCAGAATTTCAATGTGCGATCCGTTTGTTTTTAGGGACTGCGACACTAATAGAGGAATTTGGCAGCAACTTTCTCCTCTCTTCCCACTTAAAATACCTGAAGAGCTGTGTGCTCATCCTGTACACAGCCTGATTGATTACCCTGTTCCAAAACGAAAAGTTATTGTCATGATCCAGACCGGGTTTTGAGTCCTGTTTTCACTTTTTCCCAGTCTGGTCATGTCAAGAATTAACCCTTCCTAGCCTCAGTCTGGGCTCAGGTTGGCTATTTATTGCCGCTGCTTCCTGCAGGCGATGTCAGTTATGGTTTTAGCCTAGTGCTGCTGTAGCTGGATCCGATTGCTCTGATTTGTCCTCCTGCGTTTTCTGTCTGAACCCGTGTCTCTGTTTTCCCCTATTTCCGTCTTGACTCAGTGTATCGCTTTAGTGTTCTGACTCCCTGGTTTTGACTTGGCTTGTATCCTGACCTCCTTCTGTCTTTTGTTTTCTGGCTTATCCGCTCCTGACCGTTACTGATCCCCTGGCTTGTCTCTGACCGTGAGTTTGCTTATTCCTTTGGTACTGCGTTACAGTCTAGATCTGACCCGGCTTGTTTGACTATTCTGCTGCCTCTCGTGGTAGCCTCTCTGCTGCACTGCAGGCCAGCTCTGTTTAGGTGCAGTCCTGCTTCCACTCTACTGCCATCTAGTGGAGCCTGCACCTACCTGCATTGCAGCATGACAGTTATGCCATTGAATACTGATCCAATAGAGGCCATGAGGACCCTATTGAATTGTGTTCCATGTATACCTTTGCTTCAGGAGCTCTCCAAGGGCACATGACAAATGTGCCAAGTGTGAATGCCCCTGTACACAGAGGTTGTAATGCAGCTTTCCACCTGCGAAATTATATTTCCCATGGACCAACGCATGGCCTATGAGTCTCCTTACGCAAGCTTGACAGTCTTCTTAAGGAGGAACCTTAGCCATTATAACCCCTGCAAATCTACAAAACACTCTGAGGGTATGTGCACACGCTGCGGATTTTGCAGCAGCAGTTTTCCCAAAGTTTACAGTACCATGTAAACCTATGGGGAAAAAAAAAACGCTGTGCACATGCTGCGGAAAAATTTGCGCGGAAACCTGCACCAATAGGAAAGTGCAGTTGAAAAACCGCAGAGGAATCCGCAGAAGAAACCGCAAGAAAATCCGCAGTGAAAACCGCAGTGGTTTTGCACTGCGGATTTTCCAAATCCGCTGCGGAAAAATCCACAGCAGAATCCGCAACGTGTGCACATACCCTAAGACGGTTCAGAAAGAGCTTATGACTTCATACCAAGTTAATATCCCTTAAGATCTGGGACATCAGTCGTTATGGAAGACTATTGTAATAATATTCCGAATCTCAGGGGAGCCCTTTATACCCACACATGGTCAGAGGAGGCTACAGCGAGACTGTGTATAACAGTGCTCCGCAACCTGCGTTTCTCAGTGCTCGATGGGATTAGTTCTGCAGCAGCTGGAGAGATATGGGTTGGGGAACATTGGTCTACCGCAGTGTTCCCCAAGTCCGGTCCTCAAGAGCCACCAACAGGTCATGTTTTCAGGATTTCCTTAGTATTGCACAGGTGATAATTGCATCACCTAGACAGGCAAGCATTCAATGACCTGTGCAATACTAAGGAAATCCTCAAAACATGACCTGTTGGTGGCTCTTGAGGACCGGACTTGGGGAACATTGGTCTACCCCATCACTCCTGGAGAGGAAACCTCTAGTGTAGTTTTACAGTTAGTGGTGATGACACTGGCTGGACCCCATCAATCTAACATTTATCACCTACTCTGTGGCTGTACAGTAGATAGGATGCATCCCCAACACTTTTTAAAAACATTTTTAGATCATTCTCTCTCTCCTGGGTGAGCTAAAAAGTGACTAAAAGGTGCCACAAAAAAAGTGCACTGGGATGCAGTCAGTTCAAACCCTCTCCATCAAGGGAAAGGCTCCCAAAGACTGTTCCTCTTCCCTCCAAGCCAGAAGGCCACAGTGAGGCACAGGGGCAAGTAGCCTCCCCTATCCGAAGACAAGGGACACCCAATCTCACTTTTAGCATGTGCCTGGTCTCCCACCCAAGTGACAACTAGGAGCCATCGACTGTTCGCTCTCCAGCTGAGAGTGAAGAGCTAAGGACACGGTTGGCTCCAGGTTTTCGTGGGCCCTGGGCAAAAGAGTCTCAGTGGGCCCCTGTAACACATACCACGATTAATGATGCACAGATGCGGTGGAGAAATATAGGTGTACAACACAGGGCCCAGCCTGCTCACTCATTGTACCCAGACATGCGCACACACACTACCCAGACATGCGCACTCACACAGTACCCAGACATGCGCACTCACACAGTACGCAGACATGTGCACACACACACAAAGTATGCAAACATAGAGTACGCAGACATGAGCACACCAACACAGTACGCAGACATGAGCGCACATTCACATGGTACCAGATATGAATACATACAATATACAGACACACACATACACAAACATATACACAGATACGTACATATACAGACATACATATACATATTTGAAGACAAATTCACAAAAACACATAAACAGACACAAATATATAAAATAGTAATGACGCGGCCGGGCCGGCACTGTGCCTTTAGTTTTCCTTGTGTGTCGCCCTGACCGCATCATTGCTAACAGACACAGCCGCACAGTGCACTGCACACGGCCATGTCTGTTTATGTGACAACCATCAAGCAGCGGCGGCGACCCTGCACAGCGACCCTCCCCCGACTGCGAGTGGGCCCCCCTTTGTCCAGGGCCCCGGCACTTGCCCAGGTGCTGACACCGGCCCTGGTTAGGGATCGGGGGGGACCAGAACCTGATGGCCACACATCCTAGACCTATCAGAAAGGAACCTCTGAGGGATCCGCATCCGACAAACCCAAGTGCACAGACACACAGCGAAACAATCAAAATAAATTGTGAAGGTTATTCAGTGTAATACTGACCGGACCATCGACCAGGAATTTAACAATTCCCCATCCTAAGCCAAAAGGCACAGAAAAGGGTGTACTCAAAAAGTGAGACATCCAATTGTGCAATGTGCCAAAATGCAAGTGGGGCTCCCAATTCCAGTGAATTAAGGCCCCCCAGGGTCACCACTCCTGGGGCACCTCGGGCTTTCAAACTTACTCAGACTTAGTGGCTTTGATCCTGGGGGTCCATGTTTTTCTCCAGATGACTATATAAGCCACATGGTGTACTAACAAGACCATCAAATCCAGTGTGCATAACATATCAATCTACTAGGGCGGCCCCAGACAAAGGCGCCTTCTCAAAAAATACTACAGGTAATCGTAGCCAAACGGCTGAGACGCGATTCATCCACTACACTTTGGTGTTTTTATTTCACGGATATTCTGATCTTTTCATTGTGAATACATTTAACAATGATGTGGAGGAGATGCCCCCGGGACTCTGGTGCCTGCGGACCCGGCTCCTGTACCTTCTGCTACATTTGCTCCCTGAGTCTGGCGTCTGTCTTGTACAGAAGCAAAGTCTCCTTGGAAAAATGTATTGAAATGTTATTTTTTTTCTTTCCTTCCAGTTGAGGTAATTGTTCTCTGTCCTTTTCTTTTTCCATTGAAGTGACAATATTACATTCAATTGGGCTTAAACATGGGCTATTGAGACTATCCGGAGAAAAGCCGAGAGGTGCCCCTACCCTGTGCATTACCCTGTCCTTGAACAATAATAGCGTCATTTACTCCTGACCTTTACTAATCGTGTGGCGCTGCCTACAATGTATTCACCAGAACAATGCCGCCGATGTTACATTGTGTACTAGGGCCACACAGATCCCGGGGGCCAGGTAGCCACTGCAGCTAAAATAGTGCCATCTGAAGGTGCACAGTAGTCATTCCCTCCGTCTCCTCCATACACGTTCATAGGGGTGTAAGAGTGTGCATGTGTCCTCAGAGCCGAGTGTGCATGTGTCCTCAGAGCCAAGCGTGCATGTGTCCCGAGTGCTGAGCATTTATACACTCACTGGCCACTTTATTAGGTACACCTGTCCAACTTCTTGTTAACACTTAATTTCTAATCAGCCAATCACATGGCGGCAACTCAGTGCATTTAGGCATGTAGACATGGTCAAGACAATCTCCTGCAGTTCAAACCGAGCATCAGTATGGGGAAGAAAGGTGATTTGAGTGCCTTTGAACGTGGCATGGTTGTTGGTGCCAGAAGGGCTGGTCTGAGTATTTCAGAAACTGCTGATCTACTGGGATTTTCACGCACAACCATCTCTAGGGTTTACAGAGAATGGTCCGAAAAAGAAAAAAAATCCAGTGAGCGGCAGTTCTGTGGGCGGAAATGCCTTGTTGATGCCAGAGGTCAGAGGAGAATGGGCAGACTGGTTCGAGCTGATAGAAAGGCAACAGTGACTCAAATCGCCACCCGTTACAACCAAGGTAGGCCTAAGAGCATCTCTGAACGCACAGTGCGTCGAACTTTGAGGCAGATGGGCTACAGCAGCAGAAGACCACACCGGGTACCACTCCTTTCAGCTAAGAACAGGAAACTGAGGCTACAATTTGTACAAGCTCATCGAAATTGGACAGTAGAAGATTGGAAAAACATTGCTTGGTCTGATGAGTCTCGATTTCTGCTGCGACATTCGGATGGTAGGGTCAGAATTTGGCGTAAACAACATGAAAGCATGGATCCATCCTGCCTTGTATGGAGCATCTTTGGGATGTGCAGCCGACAAATCTGCGGCAACTGTGTGATGCCATCATGTCAATATGGACCAAAATCTCTGAGGAATGCTTCCAGCACCTTGTTGAATCTATGCCACGAAGAATTGAGGCAGTTCTGAAGGCAAAAGGGGGTCCAACCCGTTACTAGCATGGTGTACCTAATAAAGTGGCCGGTGAGTGTATATCCTTGGTGCTGAGTGTGCATGTGTCCCTAGTGCTGAGCGTTCATGTGTCCTTAGTGCTGAGCATTCATGTATCCTCTATGCTGAGGGTGCATGTGTCCTCAGTGCCGAGTGTGCATGTGTCCTCAGAGCCAAGCGTGCATGTGTCCTCAATGCTGAGGGTGCATGTGTCCTCAGTGCCAAGCGTGCATGTGTCCCGAGTGCTGAGCATTTATATATCCTTGGTGCTGAGTGTGCATGTGTCCCGAGTGCTGAGGGTGCATGTGTCCTCAGTGCCGAGCGTGCATGTGTCCTAAGTGCTGAGCATTCATGTATCCTCTATGCTGAGGGTGCATGTGTCCTCAGTGCTGAGCGTGCATGTGTCCTCAGTGCCGAGCGTGCATGTGTCCTAAGTGCTGAGCATTCATGTATCCTCTATGCTGAGGGTGCATGTGTCCTCAGTGCTGAGCGTGCACATGTCCTTGATAGGGAAAATGGAAAAATCCTCAACCACACAACGTACAGTATCTTCCCTGACGTCAGGGAATCTGCCATGCTCACATGAATTTGCCTCCTAATTCTTTCCCCAACCTCTCCCACCAGGGAAGGGTCTGCCTCTCCCCCTCACTCGCCTGCTACGTGGTCGCTGATTCTGAAAAAAATTGTTAGATTCGTCAACTTTCATTTACTATAAGGGGAAATTCAAGTTATTATCTCCCCACTGGATAGGTGGTAAGTGTTACAATGGTGGGGGTCCCATCACTAGAACGGGGGCTTGTGTCCTATGGTTTCCGCTGGTTGTCCCCTACAGTCACAAGTTTTTCCTTCTTGCGATCAGTGGGATCCACACACTGGCCTTACAGTCATCATCTGTCCAGTGGTGATGGACACACGGCTTTCTCTGCCTTGGGACATTCTGAATGTAGACACCATGTTCATCAATGTCAGATTGGTGGGTGTCCAACCCAGGGCGCCCCCCACTGATCTGGATGTCACAGCGCCGTACACCCTATAGTGGCCGCTGACAGGTACTACAACTGTCATTCTGCAGTACCAGAGATCGGCCACTACACAGTGTGCGGCGCTATGGTATTCTGTTCCATACACTTTACACGAAACCACTGCTGATCAGTTGTCGGACCCCCATCGATCTGAAATACATGACTTATCCTAAGGAAAGGACATGAATATCACATTTCTTTTTTTATAAACATTTATTTAAAAACCAATAAAGTAATGAAAAAAAATATATCTACAGGTTTAGTATCTCTGTCCTGGAGAATCACTGATACCAGGTCATTTTGAAATGCTGTAAGGTAAAAAAAAACAAAAAAACAAAACAATGGCGTTATTTTATTTTTTTCACCCAAATTGCCCGATTTTCAGAACCAACGTGGTAAAGTGAATGGTGTCATTCACCATGATACATATCCCTCATATGGCGATGTCCACGGAAAGAGAGAAACAGTATGGCTCCAGGAGGAAGGGGAGGAAAAATGCCTGCGCCATTAAGGGGATAACCACATATAAAAAGTTCCTTCTAGCTGAAGATGTTGACTCTGCCTTTTGGAATAAAATCAACTAAAACTTTGTTGCAGTCCCTGAACATGAGAAATGGGGCCACCTGATACTCAGGAGAATGTGGAGGGTTAATGAGGAGACGGATGTTCTCTGCCAGGCTCTGCCAGGCTCTGCCAGGCTGTAGGGTGTATGATCGCGCAGCAGAAGGATGAGCAGGGGCAGCACGTGCGTCCCACCGAGGCTGCTGTAGTGTCACTGCCCTCAGCCACAATGTCACAGCCGTTACCGGACCCTCAGGGGGGCTCTTTGCGAGTCGAGGACATGTCTTTTCTGTGCAACAATCGTAATGAGACAGCTTTAGTCATTAGGCTCCATATCATCGCATGCTGATACCATTGCTGCTGCTGCTTCTGCACCTCTTATTACTGTCCTGCCCTTGGAGACTGCAAACTTTTATCAGGGAGCAACTAGTAACTTAATGTGGACCCATAAGTCTAAAAATCCCCCGGTATTCGCAGGTTTCTTCATTCATCCTCTTGTATTTTTTGCACGTACACGAGGTTAAATCAATTCAGTGCAAACGTGCAATCTTCACGCACGGCCTTAAAGTGGAAAACGCGGTTACTGGGAAGGAGAATTTGCTGATTGTGCAGGGGAAGATGAAACCGCAGCGGTGCCAAGTGATCTCAGCTGCCAGATGAAAACACTCAAAGGGCAGCGAGGAAGAAATGAGCCACAGAAGAAGGGCTGTCATTATGGCCGGCGGTGGATGGACGCCTTTCCCTGCCTGTTGGTTCTCAGTATCTGTTCCTCCCCGCCACATTCTCCACCTCAATTCGTTATCAGGATAGGGGGTCCTTGGCTCCAAGCCCCTCTCTAAAGGGGCTCACCAAGTGTTATATAAAAAGCCATCTATTTCAATATTTGCACGCAATACTACATTCTCCCTGTAGCAACTGCTAAAGAGGCTATAAGTAGCTAATGGCAGTAATATCTGTTTGCTGGGGTCTTTATAGACACTTTTACAACTTAAAAGGCACACAGTGTCTTTTTTTTACAACTTTACAAGCATTCTCGATTTCCTACTGTTTTGTGTATACAGCTCCCAATGCAGATCTGTGTGTTTCCATGGTAACAGACTACAAACGATCTATGTGTAGTCTGATCCTGCATTCATGTGTAACGCCACTCCCTCTGCCTCCTCCTTTCCTAGATAGCAGACACACAGTGGAGAGGAGGCAATACATGGTTGCATGTTATAGATCCTTAAAGGGTTTCTACGTAGAATGGAAGTTATCCCCAGGATAGGCGAACATGTCCTGAATGCTGGGGGTCTGACTGCTGGGACCTCCGCCGATCCCAGGAATGAGGCAGTCTGGTTGTAAAAATGTCTTTAAAGGATTTTTTTTTTATCAAGAATAGAAGTCAGTCCTATCACTGGTATAGGGGATAATGTGTTGTTGTGAGTGTTGGGGGTCCGACTGATGGGACCTCCATCGAGAATACTGAATTAATGGACCAGAGGTTGCGCATGCGCACCACGACTGCATTCACACCTTCTGCGGCGCTTGGCTATCTAAGGCGCTACCATTGAGAATGATAGAGGTGGAGGCGCGCATGCTCGACCTTTGCTCCATTCACATGGTTCTTTACAGAGTCCTGATATCGAGATCAGCGAGGGTCCCAGTGGTCGGACCCAAAACAATCAGGATGTTATCACCAATTCTATGAATAGGGGATAGTTTCCAATCTTGGCACAAACGCTTTAAGATCATTTTAAGGTAAGCGATTTTTGGACGCATTTCGGTACTGAGGATCCAGGTCCGGGTCAGCAATGGATCAAAGGACCTGAAGTGAATCCAGGGTCAGGCCAGGACTTGCATCCGTGATACAGGCGACTTCTGTCTGAAGCTTGGGTGCAGCGCTGCAAACCAGTAACTTGTTACTAAAAAGTGGCGCATGTCAGTCAGAAAACTGGCGCATCGTACAGCTCCGCGGAGCACCCAGCAAGGTGCCGACATCTGTTATTTTGGTGGAACGAAGTAATAAATGTGTCTAAAGTAATTTGCAGCAGAATGGTGATTTAATTACCTGGATTGTTTCTGAGGAAGACATTCGCTGGTTCGGCGTGGCATCTGCCCGTTATAGTGTCTGACATGCTAATTGCATACTAATTAAAGACAGGCGCGCTAATATGAGTGCGGGCAGCCTGTTGGCACACTCTCCTGAATATAAACCACCAGCCAAACCAGCCGCAATAGGCACGACAGAAGAGTGGCACTTAAAGGGGTTTTCCAATTAAAGGGGTTATCCATTTAAAGGGGTTGTACACATCTTTTTTTATTATTATCTAATGCGATGACCAAATCATCCCTACATGTTCTGTCTCCGAGGAAGAAAGGAGACCGGCGTGGGGACCTGGGCAATGGTACAAAGGGATGGTGGCAGATCTTTAAAGATTTTTCTTGCTCAGTGGCACCCCTCGGCCACAAGTTGTGCTGGGGAGCTGGCCCCATTGAAAAACATGTGGTCAGCAAAATTGTGCAGCCCAGAGCCTGAACTTCTGATGCCACCGATCAGATCCTAGCGATATGCCATCACTTTAAGAATGGCTGCATATCAATGAGGCGCAGCATCTGTGACGGATCCAGACGGCGCCTCTCCATCAGTGATATTTCTGATCCTCGGCGCGTACTCCCCCCGACTTGGAGAGGCCCCCAGATCTAGTAATAGCAGCTCAGATCTGGCACCGCCGCACATGCTGAATCAGGAGACATGTGGAAGCCTCGCTCTCGGCATGGCATACTGGCACTTTCTCTATTTTTGAAGACATCATGTTTTTTTTATTAGTTCTGTATTTTTTTTTTTTTATCGTTCATTTCCAGAGTTTAATTTTCTACCTCCTAATATTTCCTACGTTCCGCTTTATTGTGCACAGTTCACATTTTGTAGCCCTTTTCCTTGGCATGTTCTGCGCAATTTGCAAATTAATTGTGTCGATTTATGACCCGAGCTCTCGGGCTAATGAGATCCACTCCCTGATTTGCATCGCTGACAGATTTCTCTGCTCTATTTTAATGAGAGGAAATATGACATAAAAGGGAGGCAGCCGACTATTGATGTGTAAACAGCACATGGGGTCACGGATTCGCCATAGCGATGCCATGTGCCCCGTATATCACCAGATGGCAAATACGCCTGTGCGATTTACGGGGCTCATACGGATCTATGCTGTATGGCACCTATAGAAACCTATGGGATTCTGCTCTACATCTCCAATGCATGCTTTATTACAGGGGCGAACTTCTCATTGCTGCAACCAGGGGCCCAAGAGGTCAAGGGGCCACTATTACCTCCAAAGCAGCAGATATGGTGCATTATGATGGACTGTTGGACTAGATAGGGCCCATGTATTGTTCTTGTACAGGGGCCTTTTACTGTCTGTGTTCGCCCATGCTTTATTATGGAGGCGTTCTTCTCCGGAAGCAGAGGGGAGCACAATGCATACAGGCATATAGGATACATGGTATACAGAATTGTAGGGGCTCCATTTTCTAAATGCATGAGGTGGATTGTCAGCTCTGCAGGCCAGTTATATAAGAAGGAGTTCTTCATGTCCTCTATACCCTGCATGTTTCTAGGACTCATCCATGCCTCCATGACTCTATTCATATTACGTCTCCCAGGGTGTCTATAGGGTATAATGGGTGAGATTGATTCTTTTACCGCATGTTTATTTATACCGTACTTTTTTTCAGTGTATTGGAAAGCGTCGACTGTTCAATACAAAGAGATTATGCAAAAAATCATATACCACATATATACGTGTACGTTTTATATGATAAGTGGCAATGGGCCACATAGCCGACTGTATGCATATGTTGGGGCATTACCATTGGGATATATGGCAAATATTAGGTGACGTCCATATGTGACGAAAAAAATCTGTTCTGGCAACGTTTGTGTGTGTTGTTTGACTTGGCACAGATTTACATTGAAAAGGGGGAAATTTAGGGTGAACATCCAGACTTTAAAGAGGTTGTCCCACGAACAAAGTTCATTTTAATCAGCACATCTTGGAATAATAATAATTTCCACAATTGGATGTGTTTTAAAAAAAATGTTCCTGTGCTGAGATAATCCTATAAATGTGCCCCTGCTGTGTACTGTGTAATTTCTGTGTCTCACCGTACAGGAACATGGTCTGATCGTACTGCATCTCCTGGTCAGGGGAGGAAGCAAAAGAAGATTACCGAGAAGCTGTGTAATGATCAGACCATGTCCCTGCACGGTGAGACACAGACATTACACAGTACACAGCAGGGGCACATTTATAGGATTATCTCAGCACAGGAACATTTTTTTTTTCAACAAATCCAATTGTGGAAATGATCATTATTCCAAGATCTAGTTGATTAAAATCAACTTTAAAGCTAACTTTATGGTAAAACCCCTTTAAAGAGCACTAGGTGAAAAGTGGACAGGTTATGCTCTAATTTTATTCCCGCTGCTCCCGACTATTCCAACCTTTTTATTTTAGTTTTTAAAACGTCATATGGTACAAAAGATGTGATCATTTGTATTTAGTGCGCTCAATATGTTAATTTTTTTAGGTCTTTTTCAGGCAAAAACCTCATTCACACGTCCGCATCCTAGAAAAACAGACTGATTATTCTGATCAGACACTTGTCGAATGTTGTTTTGTGGAGGGTTTGGGCGCAAGCCTTTACGTGACCACGGAACGTAGGCAAGAACGCTGTATGTAAGCACCCCTATCCATTTTCTCGTACTTGGAGAGATTCTTTTTTTTTATCTCCACCTTCTCTATCCTGACAGTCCCTGAAAATCGGACCGCACTCGGATGGCAGTTGAGTGCTCTTCAATTTTCTCACGGACCCATAGACCTGCATCGTTGTTTTTGATCCAACCATCAGTCTTGTCTCTGCGATTTTCCTCTGATCACTCGGATATGTGAATGTTCCTATAGACGATCACAGGTATCGGTGCTGTCCGTGACAAATACGGATAGTACGAGAATATCAGGCGTCTCAATGAGGCTTATGTCACCCCCCCCCCAATCCTATGACCACACCCAGTTGGTAAATAACATAAAAATTTGCATTAAATATAAAGGCCATTACCTCTGGAATTATATGGCAGATGAAAAAAAAAAGAACCTTGAACTCGGGAGCAACAGGAATAAAATAAGAGCCATCTGCCCACGTTTCACCTGGTGATAGATCCCCTTTAAATTGACAAACTGCCGGTTTATTTTGTATAATTTTTTCACATATAATCAGATTTATTAGAATCTCATCCATTTTGTAACAGGGTGCAGAGTTTTTCCGCCTGACAATCCACAGCGTTTCCGCTGCATGTGAACACGGAGTGTCAGCTCTGCGGCCCGGCGGTTATTCTGCAGGTGACACTCCAGGTATCATCACGTCACATACTACGATCACTCGGATTTTCCGCCCCTGACTGTTCACATAATAGACAGAGAACCGTTCTGTTCCTGGGAATCGGCCTGTACTATTGTACTACAGGGGGCACGAGCCCCCTCCGTCTATGATGGAGGGCCACGTCTGTCCCTCCAGATCAGTTGTTACTGTAGATTACCATGAAGAATGATTTAGTAGCCCCCCTGCCAGATATCGCTGTGTAGCCCCCCGGAGGTGCCGGAGGGCATTCCTCAGCTGCTCCTGTCAGGCTCCCCTCAGATCTCGGCCCATATAGTATGATCCTCACTGTCTGGGATGCGTTATTCAGGTGGCTATTGGGGATGGCAGGGGGAGGACTTGAGCCGAGCCCAGGGGTCCAGTGGGGAGCGGTGACTGTCAGCTGTGCGTAGATGCTCTGGTCATTTCTGATCTGGGCACTGCCATTAATGCCAATGCAAGCCTAAGATCCGCTGCCAGGGAGCCTCACTACACCCATTGACAGAAGAGCCAGCACAAAGGAGAACTGGTGATGAGACCCCGGGGACCACCACACTGTGCATTAATGGGGCACACCGCAGCCCAATGTTAAGCCATACAATAAGGCACCGCTTCTGCAAATCCTCTCCCTTGTGTCTCGGAGACAGTGGACAGGCTGCCCGTATCCCTCACATGTGCCAGCATGCCAGGCTGGAGAAGAAACCTTTCTCTCTGCTTGCAGAGGATGCAGGATGATGGTAAGACAATGGTTGGGATGATGAGGGTATTCCGTGTGCGTACTCTCAGGTGTGCGTATAGTTTAACTATGTCAGTGCTGGGGAGAAAAAGAGAAGAAAGGCCTATTAGCTGGTGTGGAGATGAGGGATTCCGTGCATTGACCCTTTATTGGCTGGACGTGGTTTTTGCTTTGCTGTGAATTGTCGGTAATGATATTGCATTGTATTTCATTAATAATGAATGGGCAGAAGTTGAATATGAAGCGGATAAAAATAAATGTGGAGGAGTCAATTAGATTTCTTGTAGTCACTGAACACAGAGAGTGATGACCTGAGGTGACCTCATAAGCGCAACTGCTTGGGTTAAATTGTCAGTCAATTGACCTGTATAAATAATAGGCGCAAAATAGTGGCCCGAGGGCGAGGAGGAAATACTCATTAACCTGCAGAGTTTGAGTCGGGAAAACCCACAAGGGTGGCCGCCCAGACGGTGATACATCATAATGTCTCATCCATGTAATATCTCATACCTGTGATACATAGTAACATCTCATCCGTGTGATACATAGTAACATCTCATCCGTGTGATACATAGTAACATCTCATCCGTGTGATACATAGTAACATCTCATCCGTGTGATACATAGTAACATCTCATCCGTGTGATACATAGTAGCATCTCATCCGTGTGATACATAGTAGCATCTCATCCGTGTGATACATAGTAGCATCTCATCCGTGTGATACATAGTAACATCTCATCCATGTGATACATAGTAACATCTCATCCATGTGATACATAGTAACATCTCATCCATGTGATACATAGTAGCATCTCATCCATGTGATACATAGTAACATCTCATCCATGTGATACATAGTAATATCTCATCCATGTGATACATAGTAACATCTCATCCATGTGGTACATAGTAACATCTCATCCATGTGATACATAGTAACATCTCATCCATGTGATACATAGTAACATCTCATACCTGTGATACATAGTAACATCTCATCCATGTGATACATAGTAACATAGTAACATCTCATCCATGTGATACATAGTAACATCTCATCCATGTGATACATAGTAACATCTCATCCATGTGATACATAGTAAGATCTCATCCATGTGATACATAGTAACATCTCATCCATGTGATACATAGTAACATAGTAACATCTCATCCATGTGATACATAGTAACATAGTAACATCTCATCCATGTGATACATAGTAACATCTCATACATGTAATATCTCATCCCCGTGATACATCATAACATCTCATCCCTGTGATATATCGTAACATCTCATCCATGTGATACATAGTAACATCTCATCTATGTGATACATAGTAACATCTCATACATGTAATATCTCATCCCTGTGATATATCGTAACATCTCATCCATGTGATACATAGTAACATCTTATACATATAATATCTCATCCCTGTGATACCTCGTAACATCTCATCCATGTGATACATCATAATATCTTATCCGTGTGACACATTGTAATATCTCATCCATGTAATATCATACCCCTGTGATACATAGTAATATATCATCCACGTGATACATCATATTTGTTCCCTGTGATACATAGTAATATCTCATCCATGTGATGTATTGTAATATACCATCCATGTGATACATCATAATATCACACGCATGTAATACATCGTAATACCTAATCCATGTAATATCTCATCCATGTGATACCTCATAACATCTCATCCATGTGATACATAGTAATATCTAATCCATGTAATATCTCATCCATGTGATACCTCATAACATCTCATCCATGTGATACCTCATAACATCTCATCCATGTGATACATTGTAATACCTCATCCATGTGATACATCATAATATCTCATCCCTGTGATACATAGTAATATTTCATCCATGTAATATCTCATCCACGTGATACCTCATAACATCTCATCCATGTGATACATCGTAATATTTAATCCATGTAATATCTCATCCACGTGATACATCGTAATATCTAATCCATGTAATATCTCATCCATGTGATACCTCATAACATCTCATCCATGTGATACATTGTAATACCTCATCCATGTGATACACCATATCTCATCCCTGTGATACAAAGTAATATTTCATCCATGTAATATCTCATCCATGTGATACCTCATAATATCTCATCCATGTGATACATTGTAATATCTCATCCATGTAATATCTCATCCATGTGACACATCATAAAATCTCATCCATGTGATACCTCGTAATATCTCATCCTTGTGATACATCATATCTCATCCGTGTGACACGTCATAATATCTTATCCATATGTTACATCATATATATCTCATCCGTGTGATACATCGTAATATTTCATCCATGTGATATATTGTAACCTCTCATCCATGTAATCTCTCATCCATGTGATACATTATAATATCTCATCCCTGTGATGCATAATATATCATCCATGTAATATATCGTTATTTTTCATACATGTGATACATCAAAATATCTCATCCATGTGATACACTGTAATATCTCATGCATGTGATACATAGTAAAATCTCGTCCATGTAACATCTCATCCCTGTGAAACATTGTAATATCTCATCCATGTGATAAATCATATCTCATCCGTGTGATACATCATAATATCTCATCCATGTGATACATTGTAATATGTCATCCATGTGATACATCATAATATCTCATCCCTGAGATACATTGTAATATGTCATCCATGTGATACATCATAATACATCATCCATGTGATACATCATAATATCTCATCCCTGATGATACATTGTAATATGTCATCTATGTGATACATCGTAACATCTCATCCATGTGATACATCATTATATCTTATACCTGTGATCCATTGTAATATGTCATCCTTGTGATACATCGTAATACCTCATTCATGTGATACATCATAATATCTCATCCATGTGATACATCATAATATCTCATCCCTGTTGATACATTGTAATATGTCATCTATGTGATACATCGTAACATCTCATTCATGTGATACATCATAATATCTCATCCATGTGATACATCATAATATCTCATCCCTGTGACACACTGTAATATCTCATCCATGTGATACATTGTAGTATCTCTTCTGTGTGATATATTGTATTTTCTCATCAATGTGATACACTGTAATATCTCATCCACGTGATACATTGTAATTATTGATGAGCGAACGTACTCAGATAAGGTGTTATCCGAGCATGCTCAGATGCTAACTGAGGAACTTCGCCATGCTCAAAAAATATGTTCGAGTCCCTATGGCTGCATGTCTCACAGCCTGTTTCTTAGGCAATCCCTACATGTGTTGCGGCTGTAGAACAACCGCGAGACATGCAGCTGTGGGGACTCGAACATATTTTTCAAGCACGCTGAAGTCACTCAGTTAGCACCCGAGCAAGATCGGATAACACCTTATCTGAATACGTTCACTCATCGCTAATAGTAATATCTCATCTATTTGATATATTATAATATCTCATCCATGTTATACATCGTTAATATCTCATCCATGTGATACATTGTTGTATCTCATCCATGTGATACATTGTGATATTTGTTATGTGTTATACATAGCATGAATTTTGATGTGATACATTGTAATATTCCTCACTTTTTAAGATTTCATACATGAGTAACAGCCAAAAGTTTAATACTTGTGATCCATTGTAAAGTTTCATGTATCATATATGTGATACATGGTGAGACCTCAGAACATTCGTCTTTTCGGTTTTTGTTTTTTTATGAGAAAAAAAAACACATTTTATTTTGTTTGCTTAATCCTATTTTCATCCATTTTTTTTGGTCTTTGTATCAGTTGTGCAGCATCTGTTTTCCTTTTATGCAAAAAAATTAAAAAGTTTCCAAGCATCTCCTACCAATTAGAAAGTAAAGCCCGGCACATACTAGGATGCAGTATGGATGGTATCGACATGCTGTTCCTTATTTTTTCACAGATCCATTGACTTTTATTACCAATTTCGATCACCCAAATGAGATCAAAATTAAGCATGACTTTTTTTCATTTTATTTTGAGTGACCATGTCCAAAAAAAATGCAAGTGTGAACAGTATCATAATTTGCTATAATGGGCACAGGTATGTTAAACACTGATTTTCGGACGAGGCCTAACATTTTATACATGTGTTACTGTATAAGCTTTCGTAGGGTTCAGCCCCATGCAGAGAAATGGAAGCGATTCTCAGTTGCAGATATACAAAAAAACCTCCTGCGTGTGACCATAGGCTAACAGTGCCAGAAACGTTGATAAATCATCCGCACTTAATTAAACATTGTTGCTTGTATCAGTAATGAATCCGATAGAGGTTCTATATAATGTGCTTTACTATAACGCCGGGGGTTCACATTTATGCAGTGTAACATTTATACCAATGTCGTCTTAATGCTTTCTAAGGATTTTCTTGCAGTCACTGAATCGCCCGTGATCAATCACACTGTCTAGGAATCTGATTACACTATAGTTATCCTGTGTGAATTTGTAAGTTTGTTTCACTGTTTTCCATAGACAATAGTATATTACTGAGCGCAGCACTTTATAGGTACCGTAAGTACTCACTAATGATCAGAGACATTTATAGCTCCCATCTTATTCCCCGGCACTGTCTAGCCTTATATCCTGCCCATATAGTTATCCCATGGCCATGCTGGATACACTTACAGTACATTTTGATCCCACATGTATGTGGAGATATAACGGCTCCTGGGAAGATTTTCTCTAAGATTTTGGAGGTGTCTTTGGGAATTTTTGTCCCATCAACCTAAAGAGCATTTGTGAGGTCAGACCCTGATGTTGGAGGGAGGCTGGGCTCACAATAGGATGGGTCTGAGGTCCAGGCTCTGTGAGGCCACTCATATTCTCCTCTCCATGTCTTTATGGAGCTTGTGCACTGGGCACAGTCCTGGGGAACAGAGAAGGGTATTCCTCCAACTGTTCCCTCAAAGCTGAAGCTACAATTGTCCACAATGTCTGTGTAACATCCGTGCTGGCATCACTGCATGGCTGCCCATCTCCCCTCTTACTCACCACTCCGGGCCATGCTGTGAGTTCTGTCCTCTGCCGGCTCCATGCTCTGGGCCTCATGTTCTTGATTGCTGGATACTTCCTGGCTGCATGCTTTGGGTGGCGGCCCCGGCACATCCTGTTTCTTATAGAGACTGTGTGCACCTTCCTAAGGTGTCCGCTGCCAATTGCCAAGAGGCATCAGGTACTTAAGGCATTCCCACCCCTAGAGGGATGCCTGAGCAACGTACTTTCTCAGTGTCTTGTTGCTGAGGTGCTAGGTCTTGTCTTGCTTTAGCTTTCGTTTCTGCCACTCAGTGGGGCTTTGTACCCTGGCCTTGTTCCTGTGCCTTGTTCCGTTCCTGACCCTGTCTAAACTAAGTCCTATATCTGTGTCCGTTTGTATCCCTGTCTGTAGCATTCCCTATCTCGCTGTGTGTTTCCTTGTGTTCTGTCCTTCTGCTCTGATTCGCCTCCTGTGGTTCTGCTCTGCCCCGCCTCCTGTGGTTCTGCTCTGCCCCGCCTCCTGTGGTTCTGCTCTGCCCCGCCTCCTGTGGTTCTGCTCTGCCCCGCCTACTGCGGTTCTGCTCTGCCCCGCCTCCTGTGGTTCTGCTCTGCCCCGCCTCCTGCGGTTCTGCTCTGCCCCGCCTCCTGCGGTTCTGCTCTGCCCCGCCTCCTGTGGTTCTGCTCTGCCCCGCCTCCTGTGGTTCTGCTCTGCCCCGCCTCCTGTGGTTCTGCTCTGCCCCGCCTCCTGCGGTTCTGCTCTGCCCCGCCTCCTGCGGTTCTGCTCTGCCCCGCCTCCTGTGGTTCTGCTCTGCCCCGCCTCCTGTGGTTCTGCTCTGCCCCGCCTCCTGTGGTTCTGCTCTGCCCCGCCTCCTGTGGTTCTGCTCTGCCCCACCTACTGCGGTTCTGCTCTGCCCCGCCTCCTGTGGTTCTGCTCTGCCCCGCCTCCTGTGGTTCTGCTCTGCCCCGCCTCCTGTGGTTCTGCTCTGCCCCGCCTCCTGCGGTTCTGCTCTGCCCCGCCTCCTGCGGTTCTGCTCTGCCCCGCCTCCTGCGGTTCTGCTCTGCCCCGCCTCCTGTGGTTCTGCTCTGCCCCGCCTCCTGTGGTTCTGCTCTGCCCCGCCTCCTGCGGTTCTGCTCTGCATCCTGTAGTTCTGCTCCATTATCCTACTCTTTCCTGCCTGTGTTCCCGTGTCTCCTGAAGCAGAAAGAAATTTGAGGGGGCACCACGGTCAGTGGAATCACACCAAGACCTATAAATAGACCAATGATTGAAAGCAAAAGGAACAGACCAGGTCTTATAAACAGGGATCACCACCCCTGAGGATATAGCACAAATTCAGACACAACTTTATTTGAAAAGACATAAGTAGCAAAACAAACATTTAAAAACATTTAAAAAGCATTATTATGCCCTATACAGAAGCCCATAATAAGGCTATAGCCCGCACAGGACTCACAAATATAGTAGAAAAAGTGACTGATACCACCGTACCTACATAGACAGCTTTGCCACACTATGATAAGTAAGACCACAATACATTAATAGTTTCCCAGATAGTTTCTAGATATTAGAGGGTTCCGGAACCATAGTATTTTTAAATAGTCCCTGCAAACATTTCAATACTAAACGGCACAGTACAACCCATCCCTCATACCATAAGGGAAAATATGCATAGGCACAGCCAGTAGTAGGTAAAGAAACTGACAATTAAGCTGTAAGACAATGTAAAGTATAAGACCCACAGTGCCCCAACAAAGTCTGAGCACTGAAAAGTAAGTAACCAGGCCACATAAGAGCCTTATAGCATAGGTCTACCATAAATACAATAACCAATGGTGCCAAAACATGATGTACAACTAAGTCCTGGTGCAGGCTGCGCGGATGCCCAACGCGTATCGCCACCAGCCGGTGGCTTCGTCAGGGGACTTACATAATAAGAAGCCTTATTATGGGCTTCTGTATAGGGCATAATAATGCTTTTTAAATGTTTGTGTTTTGCTACTTATGTCTTTTCAAATAAAGTTGTGTCTGAATTTGTGCCATATACTCAGGTATGGTGATCCCTGTTTATAAGACCTGGTCTGTTCCTTTTGCTTTCAATCATGTGTCTCCTGAAGCAGTTCCTGTTCCTCCAGTCTGAACTGGTTCCTATCTGTTCTCTACTCGTAGCTGCCCGTGTTCCTGCCCTACCCGTTATCCTGATTCCTTCAGTGTGTCCGTGCCCGCTAGCCGTACCTGCCAGAGTGCGTGCCAGCCGCCGTGCCTGCCAGAGTGTGTGCCAGCCGCCGTGCCTGCCGGAGAGCGTGCCAGCCGCCGTGCCTGCCAGAGTGTCAGTCGCCGTTCCTGCCAGAGTGCGTGCCAGAATGCCAGCCGCCGTGCCTGCCAGAGTGATAGCTGCCGTGCCAGCCACTGTGCCTGCCAGAATGCCAGCCGCCATTCCTGCGTTGCTCCGAGCGTCTCCTCTGTCCTCCTCCCTGCAGGCCCCGGATCCAAAATGGCCGCGGGGCTCCTTCCGGGTCCTGTAGGGAGGTGACTTGCAAGCGCCTGCTCGGAGCAGGCGTCGGCAAGCCTCCTGCAGTGCCTGTCCGATCGCTGATCTGACACAGTGCATTCCAAAGTGTCAGATCACAGATCTGACACTTTACCATGATGTCCCACACTGTGACAAAGTAAAAAAAAAATATTTACATGTGGGGAAAAAAAAAAAAAAAAAAGATATATATATATATATATATATATATATATATATATATATATATATATATATATATATATATATATATATATATATAGTTCCAATAAATACATTTCTTTATGTAAATAAATAAAAAACAATAAAAGTACACACATTTAGCATTGTCGCGTCCGTAATGACCCGACCTATAAAACTGTCCCACTAGTTACCCCTTCAATGAACACCGTAAAAAAAAAAAACTAGTCGAAAAACAATGCTTTATCATCATACCACCAAACAAAAAGTGGAATAACACGCGATCAAAAAGACGGATATAAATAAACATTGTGCCGCCGAAAACGTCATCTTGTCCCGCAAAAAACGAGCCGCCATACAGCGTCATCAGCGAAAAAATAAAAAAGTTATAGTCCTCAGAATATAGCAATGCAAAAATAATTATTTTTTCTATAAAATAGCTTTTATTGTATAAAAGCGCCAAAACAAAAAAAATGATATAAATGAGGTATCGCTGTAATCGTAGTGACCCGAAGAATAAAACTGCTTTATCAATTTTATCAAACACGGAACGGTATAAAGGCCCCCCCCCCCCCCCCCAAAAGAAATTCACGAATTGCTGGTTTTTGTTCATTCTGCCGGAATCGGAATAAAAAGTGATCAAAAAATGTCATGTCATTGACGTCATCTACCTTTGCCTGACATTGCCATCTCCGTGTGCGGTTCAATCATTACTCCAAAGCAACATGCCCGCTGCCTTGGGGGTCACATAGTTACATAGTTACATACACCGCTGTCTCTAACGTCATGTCCTCCCTCTATCTGAAACTGAACCTGTCAAAAACTGAACTCCTCGTGTTCTCTCCCTCTACTAACCTACCTTTGCCTGACATTGCCATCTCCGTGTGCTGTTCCACCATTACTCCCAAGCAACATGCCCGCTGCCTTGGGGTCATCCTTGATTCCGAGCTTTCATTCACCCCCCACATCCGATCACTGGCTCGCTCTTCCCTAGGGGTTTTTGAGAAAGCGACCGCGAAACGTGCGTCAAGGGGGTGGTGTGTGGAGCGTGGTGAGACATCTCAGACCTAATGGGTAAGCTGCTTTATATGATATGAGGTGATGAGTCCTGTAGGCACTATGGCACTTTAGCTAGTGATATAACCTGCACTGTTGCAACTTTTTTTTTTTTTTTTTTTTCTTTTTGAGCAATATAGCTATGATGATTAGGGCTATTGCCACAGACTGTTTTCATACTATGGCTCCCACAATAGCAGTCCTTGTGATATGATGTGATAGGTGTTGTCATCCGCTCCGCCACTATTATAGTGTTTCCTCCTCCACTAATCCTGTTATTTATATGTATTGTATTTATATTTGATTACTCAGTTTGAATTATATATTTTGATAATATAAATAAAATTATACAATTTTTAAATAAAATGCGTATTGGGACTTGTATACTCCGTTCTGTTGTTTTGCAGCGTAAAACATCGCTGGTATCATTGCTTTTGGTGTCAAACCTGACGATAAACGCCGGTCTGACGACCAAATAAAGTTCTGAACTTTATTCAACGACCAGCGATATCACAGCAGGATCCTGATCGCTGCTGCGTGTCAAACTAAACGATATCGCTAGCCAGGACGCTGCAACGTCACGGATCGCTAGCGATATCGTTTAGTGTGAAGGTACCTTTACACTATGGCTGGTCCAAATAACTAAAGCAATTGTTACCATCCACCTCTCGTGTCTCCCCTTTTCCTCATAGTTTGTAAGCTTGCGAGCAGCAGGGCCCTCATTCCTCCTGGTATCTGTTTTGAACTGTGATTTCTGTTATGCTGTAATGTCTATTGTCTGTACAAGTCCCCTCTATAAGTTGTAAAGCGCTGCGGAATATGTTGGCGCTATATAAATAAAAATTATTATTATTATTATGTGTTCGAAAATTATGCAAATAAAAATGTCAAGTCGTCCTGCAAAAAACAAGACCTCACATGACTCTGTGGACCAAAATATGGAAAAATTATAGCTCTCAGAATGTGGTAACGCAAAAAATATTTTTTGCAATAAAAAGCGTCTTTTAGTGTGTGACAGCTGCCAAACATAAAAACCCGCTATAAATATTAAATCAAACCCCCCCCATTATCACCACCTTAGTTAGGGAAAAATAATAAAATAAAAAAATGTATTTATTTCCATTTTCCCATTAGGATTAGGGTTGGGGCTAAAGTTAGGGTTAGGATTGGATTACGTTTACAAATGGGTTAGGGGTGTGTCAGGGTTAGGGGTATGGTTAGGGTTGGGATTAGGGTTAGGGGTGTGTTGGGGTTAGGGGTGTGTTGGGGTTAGGGGTGTGGTTAGGGTTGGGATTAGGCTTAGGGGTGTGTTGGGGTTAGGGTTGGAGATAGAATTGGGAGGTTTCCACTGTGTAGGCACACCAGGGGCTCTGCAAACGTAACATGACGTCTGATGTCAATCCATACAATTCTGCGTTGAAAAAGTAAAACGGTGCTCCTTCCCTTCCAAGCTCTGCCGTGCGCCCAAACAGTGGTTTACCCCCACATATGGGGTATCAGCATACTCAGGAAAAATTGGACAACAACTTTTGGGGTCTAATTTCTCCTGTTACCCATGGGAAAATACAAAACTGGGGGCTAAAAAGTAATTTTTGTTGAAAAAAAAGATTTTTTATTTTTACGGCCTTGCGTTATAAACTTTAGTGAAACACTTGGGGGTTCAAAGTGATCACCACAATCTATATAAGTTCCTTGGGGGTCTAGTTTCCAATATGGGGTCACTTTGGGGGGTTCTACTGTTTAGGTGCATCAGGGGCTCTGCAAACGCAACGTGACGCCCACAGAGCATTCCATCAAAGTCTGCATTCCAAAACGCCACTTCTTCCTTTCTGAGCTCTGCCATGCGCCCAAACAGTAGTTTTCTCACACATATGGGGTATCAGTGTACTCAGGACAAATTGCACAACAACTTTTGGTATCCAATTTCTCCAGATACCCTTGGGAAAATACAAAATTGGGGGCTAAAAAATCATTTTTGTGGAAAAAAAAAAGATCTTTTAATTTTCATGGCTCTACATTATAAACTTCTGTGAAGCACTTGGGGGTTCACAGTGCTCACCACACATCTAGATAAGTTCCTTAGAGGGTCTACTTTCTAAAATGGTGTCACTTGTGGGGGATTTCAATGTTTAGGCACATCAGGGGCTCTCCAAATGCGACATGGCATCTGATCTCAATTCCAGTAAATTTTGCATTGAAAAGTCAAACAGCGCTCCTTCCCTTCTGAGCTCTGCTATGCTCCCAAACAGTGGTTTACCCCCACGTATGGGGTATCCGCATACACAGGACAAATTGTACAACAACTTTTCGGGTCCACTTTCTCCTGTTACCCTTGGTAAAATAAAACAAATTGGATCAGAAGTAAACTTTTTGTGAAAAAAAGTGAAATGTTCATTTTTTTTTTTTAAACATTCCAAAAATTCCTGTGCAACACCTGAAGTGTTAATAAACTTCTTGAATGTGGTTTTGAGCACCTTGAGGGGTGCAGATTTTAGAATGGTGTCACACTAGGTTATTTTTTTTTATCATATAGACCCCTCAAAATGACTTCAAATGTGATGTGGTCCCTAAAAAAAAAATGGTGTTGTAAAAATGAGAAATTGCTGGTCAACTTTTAACCCTTATAACTCCCTAACAAAAAAAATTTGGGTTCCAAAATTGTGCTGATGTAAAGTAGACATGTGGGAAATGTTACTTATTAAGTATTTTGTGTGACATATCTCTGTGATTTAAGGGCATGAAAATTCAAAGTTGGAAAATTGTGAAATTTTCAAAATTTTCGCCAAATTTCCATTTTTTTCACAAATAAACTCAAGTAATGTCAAGGAAATTTTACCAGTAACATGAAGTAGAATATGTCACGAGAAAACATTGTCAGAATCACCGGGATCATTGAAGCGTTCCAGCGTTATAACCTCATAAAGGGACAGTGGTCAGAATTCTAAAAATTGGCCCGGTCATTAACATGCAAACCACCCTTGGGGGTAAAGGGGTTAATATCCTGTTCTCTCAGGGTTAATGTTGTTGACCTCTCTTTCAATCTGGGAGGGGTATTTATACTCACTCCAAACAAGTTTTCGCTGTCAGCTATACAGTACATTCTGTTTTAGTCTGTGTGCCTGACCCCTGGAGTGTGTGCTCAGTTTGCATAGTGTTTCCCTTGCTCTCCGTGCGTTACTCTGTTTGTTTGTTCTTCTGGATTTCTGACCTCTGGCTTCACTTCTGACAATCCCGTCTCTCCACTTTGGTACTTTGTGATCTCCTGGCTTCGATCTTTGTTTGTTTGACAACTCTCTTGTGTTTATCCTTTCTCTGAACCCTGGCATCTGGCCCTGCCCCTGACCACCTCCCACTCTGTCACATGTTTCAGGTCCTGTTTGTAATCTGGTTAGTAACCCGGCGTTTTGTTCAGCTCCCTTGCTGCTGTGTGCAGCGTTTCCCACAGCGGTATTACCCGGGAGTCGTGATAGCCACAAAGTGGAAACTGAGTTTCAGTGGTTCCTTCCACTTCTCAATAATATCACTCACAGGTGATGGGGAAGATTCAGGAGGTAGAAATGTCATAGACGGACTTGTTCCCCGGTGGCTCCTATTACTGGACCGCGCTGGTATCAGGGAGCTCTGCACCACCGGCCGATCTGTCATATGTCAGTAAAGCCAGATGACATGGCGGGGGGCCGGAGGTTATACACCGGGAACAAGGGGCTGAAAGTTATACACCAGGAACGAGGCGCTGGAGGTTATACACTGGGAACGAGGCGCTGGAGGTTATACACCGGGAACGAGGCGCTGGAGGTTATACACCGGGAACGAGGCGCTGGAGGTTATACACCGGGAACGAGGCGCTGGAGGTTATACACCGAGAACGAGGCGCTGGAGGTTATACACCGGGAACGAGGCGCTGGAGGTTATACATCGGGAACAAGGCGCTGGAGGTTAGAGGTTATACATCGGGAATGAGGTGCTGGAGGTTATACACCGGGAACGAGGCGCTGGAGGTTATATACGGGGAACGAGGCGCTGAAGGTTAAACAGCGGGAGCGAGGCACTGAATGTTATACACCGGGAACTAGGCGCTGGAGGTTATACACCGGGAACGAGACGCTGGAGGTTATACACTGGGAGCAATTGGGCTGAATGAGAAACTAGAATTCATTGATTAAGACCTATGGACCAATACCTTTCACCGTACAGTGTATACATACAGTGCCTATAAGTAGTATTCAACCCCCTGCAGATTTAGCAGGTTTACACATTTGGAATTAACTTGGCATTGTGACATTTGGACTGTAGATCAGCCTGGAAGTGTGAAATGCACTGCAGCAAAAAAGAATGTTATTTCTTTGTTTATTTTTTTTTTAAATTGGGAAAAGTTTTTTCAGAGGGTCATTTATTATTCAACCCCTCAACCCACCAGAATTCTGTTTGGTTCCCCTAAAGTATTAAGAAGTAGTTCAGGCACAAAGAACAATGAGCTTCACATGTTTGGATTAATTATCTCTTTTTCCAGCCTTTTCTGACTATTTAAGACCCTCCCCAAACTTGTGAACAGCACTCATACATGGTCAACATGGGAAAGACAAAGGAGCATTCCAAGGCCATCAGAGACAAGATCGTGGAGGGTCACAAGGCTGGCAAGGGGTACAAAACCCTTTCCAAGGAGTTGGGCCTACCTGTCTCCACTGTTGGGAGCATCATCCGGAAGTGGAAGGCTTATGGAACTACTGTTAGCCTTCCACGGCCTGGACAGCCTTTGAAAGTTTCCTCCCGTGCCGAGGCCAGGCTTGTCCGAAGAGTCAAGGCTAACCCAAGGACAACAAGGAAGGAGCTCCGGGAAGATCTCATGGCAGTGGGGACATTGGTTTCAGTCAATACCATAAGTAACGTACTCCACCGCAATGGTCTCCGTTCCAGACGAGCCCGTAAGGTACCTTTACTTTCAAAGCGTCATGTCAAGGCTCGTCTACAGTTTGCTCATGATCACTTGGAGGACTCTGAGACTGACTGGTTCAAGGTTCTCTGGTCTGATGAGACCAAGATCGAGATCTTTGGTGCCAACCACACACGTGACGTTTAGAGACTGGATGGCACTGCATACGACCCCAAGAATACCATCCATACAGTCAAGCATGGTGGTGGCAGCATCATGCTGTGGGGCTGTTTCTCAGCCAAGGGGCCTGGCCATCTGGTCCGCATCCATGGGAAGATGGATAGCACGGCCTACCTGGAGATTTTGGCCCAGAACCTCCGCTCCTCCATCAAGGATCTTAAGATGGGTCGTCATTTCATCTTCCAACAAGACAACGACCCAAAGCACACAGCCAAGAAAACCAAGGCCTGGTTCAAGAGGCAAAAAATCAAGGTGTTGCAGTGGCCTAGTCAGTCTCCTGACCTTAACCCAATTTAAAACTTGTGGAAGGAGCTCAAGATTAAAGTCCACATGAGACACCCAAAGAACCTAGATAACTTGGAGAAGATCTGCATGGAGGAGTGGACCAAGATAACTCCAGCGACCTGTGCCGGCCTGATCAGGTCTTATAAAAGACGATTATTAGCTGTAATTGCAAACAAAGGTTATTCCACAAAATATTAAACCTAGGGGTTGAATAATAATTGACCCACACTTTTATGTTTAAAATTTATAAAAATTTAACTGAGCAACAAAACTTTTTAGTTTGTAAGATTTATGCATCTGTTAATAAATTGTTTGAAGTTTGAAGGCTCTAACTTATTTGCATCTTATTAAACCTGCTAAATCTGCAGGGGGTTGAATACTACTTGTAGGCACTGTATATGTATGTGTGTGTGTGTGTGTATATATATATATATATATATATATATATATATATATATATATATATATATATATATATATATATATATATATATATATATATATTAATATTCTGGGATTATTATACACTTTTTGCTTTACTTACTTAAACCTAGCGCCACATGAGCCATATTTCCCACTATGATTGCAAAATATGATTTTTTTCCTTTATTCCCATAATTATTGAGTTATTAGTGCTTATTCTGCAGTGAAGGTCCCAGTGCCGTTCTGCCGGTTGGTATGAGAGATTGTCAGCAGGCTTGTAATCTACCATAATTGAACTTACATGCTTGGGCCTCCTTCCTAACCTTATTATTATTATTATACATTTTTATAGCGCCATTTATTCCATGGCGCTTTACATGCGAACGGGGCAAATATAGACAAGTACAATAAACATGAGTAAAACAAGGACCACACAAGTACAGGAGGAGAGAGGACCCTGCCCGCGAGAGCTCACAATCTACAGGGGATGGGTGAGGATACACTAGGAGAGGGTAGAGCTGGTCATGCGGCAGTTCAGTAGACTGGGGATCACTGCAGGTTGTAGGCTTGTCGGAAGAGGTGGGTCTTCAGGTTCTTTTTTAAGGTTTCTGTGGTAGGCGAGAGCCTGATGTGTTGGGGTAGAGAGTTCCAGAGTATAGGGGAAGCACGGGAGAAGTCTTGGATGCGGTTGTGGGAGGAAGAGATAAGAGAGGAGTAAAGGAGGAGATCATGACACTATCGAAGGTGGCGTGTACGTAGGTACCGGGAGACCATGTCACAGATGTATGGAGGAGTCAGAATATGGATGGCTTTGTATGTTATTGTTAGTGTTTTGAACTGTAGCCTCTGGGCAATAGGAAGCCAGTGAAGGGCCTGGCAGAGAGGAGAGGCTGGGGAATAACGGGGAGACAAGTGGATTAGTCGGGCAGCAGAGTTTAGGATGGATTGGAGTGGTGCCAGAGTCCTAGAGGGGAGGCCAGAGAGTAGGAGGTTGCAGTAGTCGAGGCGGGAGATGATGAGGGCGTGCACTGGTGTTTTTGTGGTTTCATGGTCAAGGAATGCACGGATCCGGGAAATGTTTTTGAGTTGGAATCGGCAAGAGGAGGCAAGGGCTTTGATATGAGGCTTGAAAGAGAGGGTAGAGTCAAGGATCACCCCGAGGCATCGAGCGTGCGGGACCGGGGAAAATGAGCAGCCATTATTGACATTGATGGATAGGTCAGGTGGAGGGGGTAGAGTGAGGTGGGGGAAAGATGATGAATTCTGGTTTGTCCATGTTAAGTTTTAGAAAACGGGCAGAAAAGAAGGACGAAATAGCAGACAGACATTGTGGGATTTTGGTCAGTAAAGAAGGGAGGTCAGGTCGAGAAAGGTAGATCTGCGTGTCATCAGCGTAGAGATGATATTGTAAACCGTGGGATTCTCTGAGCTGTCCCAGGCCGAAGGTGTAGATGGAGAAGAGTAGGGGTCCTAGAACTGAGCTTTGGGGAACACCGACTGACGGGGCGAGATGAGGAGGTGATATGGGAGAGAGACACTGATCGTCCGGTCTGTTAGATATGATGAGATCCAGGATAGGGCCAAGTCTGTGATGCCAAGAGATGAGAGAATCTGTAACAGGAGGGAGTGGTCCACAGTGTCGAAGGCAGAAGACAGGTCCAGGAGGAGGACAGAGTAGTGTCGCTTGCTCTTGGCGGTTAGTAGGTCATTGGTCACTTTAGTTAGGGCAGTTTCAGTTGAGTGATGCGGTCGGAAGCCAGATTGTAACCGGTCAAAGAGGGAGCAGGAAGATAGATGGGAGGACAGTTCAAGATGGACATGCTATTCCAGTAGTTTTGAGGCATAAGGGAGAAGGGATATCGGGCGATAGCTGGACACAGAGGATGGGTCGTGGGAGGGTTTTTTGAGGATAAGTGTGATTGATGCATGTTTGAAGGATGAGGGGAAGACACCGTGTGTAAGTGAGAGGTTGAAGAGTTGTGTTAGAGTTGGGATGAAGACTTTTGCGAGGTTAGGGATGAGGTGGGACAGGAGCGGGTCAAGCGTGCAAGTGGTGAGATGTGATCTTGACAGAAGGATGGAGACTATACCTTACAGGTGTAGTGTCCCTTTAAAACCATCCTTACATCCCATAAGGCCCCTTTCTATGATTTATTTGCAGATCCAGCCACAGTAGGTTCATCCACGACGTCGGCTTTGTATTATGACACGTTACAAGATTGAAGTATATATCACTGACAGGGTCTGCCACGGAGCAGAGAGACAGAGTGACACCCAGAGCGTCCTCTTCACATATCACTGATTGGGGTGATTTACTATTCTGGACGTATTAAATGAAGAGAAGGAGCGACCTTGACACTGACGTCTTCATATGTGACAAACAGTCTATAGCCGTCACTGGGAACATGGGCAGCAAATTACATTGTCTTATCAAGTGTCACCCACCAAGACGCGTGTGATCCAGAGCCCCGGCATTCACCACCACTGCGGCAATGTATGGAAGGAAAGGAGGCGGTGCAGCTATGTATGGGCACGGAGGACATCGTGTACAAACTGACATGTTAGTCAGGAGTCTAGGAAAGCTGTGTGACATCCCCTTTAATGGAAGCCATATTGGTTGTCACTCATTCTTCTTTGGACATTTGCATCTAAGATTTAAAAAAAACAATGAACTTTGCAAATAATTTTGATAAGAGAATCGTCACCGTTTTGTGTCTTCAGCTCTTATGCAGAGCTATGTGTCCCCGTGGTTACTGACTACCTTGAGTCTATTGCGAGGGGCAGAGAGTCGAGGATGGCTTCCAGAGTCATATCTGATCTTTAAAGAGTTTAAAGGGGTATTCCCATCTCATACCCACTGGTTATCCTATAAATCAGTGTTTGTTTTTGTACATGCATATACACACAGAATATAATCAGGGGCACTGTGTATATGAATATATATTTATAGGTCACAGTGTATATACATATATATAGGTATATATTCAAGGGGTGCAGTGTACATTTTTGTACATATTTAGGGGCACAGTGTATATTTATAGATACATAATCAGGAGGCACAGTGTATATTTATATATATCTAGGGGGAACAGTGTATATTTATAGATACATATTCAGGGGGCACAGTGTATATTTATAGATACATATTCAGGGGGCACAGTGTATATTTTTATATATCTCGGGGGCACAGCCATTAGATTTTGTTTGGATTCTTCACTACAGAAGAATAAATGTCTGATGGAGCAGCCAATCTGAGTCAAGTAGACTGAAATTGCAGCAATTGTGAATGGTAATATATCTGGCTCACGGACAGCAGCAGCCCTTGAAAATATATTTTCTTGACGGGTATGAATTATGCAGAAAGGGCCTACAGGTTGTCCTATAAATATCCAAATTGAAGACGTTGGGAACTCAAAAAAAACAAACAAGCATCATGAAATCCCTTCCATGTGATGTAGTGTAATGGATATCTTTCGAGAGTGAAGACATCAAGTGAAATCTCACAGACTGAAAGTTACATAGTGGAAAGTGGAGAGTCCCAGCAGCACAGAGTATATAAGGAGAGGAATGTGCTGATTTTGTCCGAGACTTGTTCACATTCCTGTCAGCGCTCACCCCCCACACTGCCTGCCATGAGATGAGATCTGGAAGTGTTTGTAATGATACAGAACTCTGCTGTAGATACAGAGATGAGTGAGCAGAGGAGGGCGTGTTCTTTTCTCCCCTGCAGGATGCTGCCTGCTTTTTTATTGGTCAACCTCATGCAGGGGAAGAAGTACACAACCCTAGAGGCAAATCTCTGGTAACACCCAGTTGTACTGAAACATAAATTATAAACTATACTTTACAAGTGAATATAAAAATAAAAACTATGTTTTAGGCTATGTGCACACGTAGGAAATGTGGTGCAGAATTTTCTGCACTAAATCTGCATCTGCAGATTTGATGCAGTTTCTGTGCAGTTTCTATGCAGTTTCTATGCAGTTTCTGCGCAGATTCTATGCAGTTTCTGTGCAGTTTCTATGCAGATTCTATGCAGTTTCTGCGCAGATTCTATGCAGTTTCTGTGCAGTTTCTGTGCAGATTCTATGCAGTTTCTATGCAGTTTCTGTGCAGTTTCTGTGCAGTACAATGTAAATCAATGGGGGAAAAAAAAAGCTGTGCACATGGTGCAGAAAAATCTGCAGCAGAAACGCTGCAGAACTGCACAAAAGAAGTGACGTGCACTTCTTTGAAATCTGCAGCGTTTCTGCGCAGATTTTTCTGCACCATGTGCACAGCTTTTTTTTTTCCCATTGATTTACATTGTACTGTAAATCACAGTGCAGTTCTGCAGCGTTTCTGCAGCAGAAAAATCTGCTGCAGTTCTGCACCAATTCTGCACTAAATCTGCATCGTGTGCACATACCCTTAGGCCATGTTCACACGATCCTTTTTTTGATCCTTTTTTTGATCCTTTTTTTTTCAGGTCCTGATTTGGAAAACCCGCAGTGCAAAACTGCACTGCTGATTTTCCTGCAGTTTCTTCTGCAGATTCCTCTGCGGGTTTTCAACAGCACTTTCCTATTGGTGCCTGTTGAAAACAGGAGCTGAATCCGCAGAAAGAAGTGACATGGTACTTCTTTTTTTCTGCAGGCAAATCCTCGCGGATTTGCCTGAGAAAAAAAGGATAGTGGGCACAGCGGTTTTTGTTTTCCATAGAGTAACATTGGACTGTACCCTGCATGGAAAAAGGACCTGAAAAAAAAAGGATCAAAAAAAGGATCGTGTGAACATAGCCTTACTCTCTGCAGCTACTTATCCATGATGTGGCCGGGGGTTATCATGCTCAAAGTGGTGAAATGTTGTAACTATGTATGTAATGATGTGTAATCACATTATAATACTTACCGATGGCTGCCTTCTCCAGTTTCCAGCTCTGCTGCCGTCCTCTTCTGACCCATCTCATCTGAAAACAAAGTGTCTCACATGGGAGTTTGTGTGTGGCCTGAAAGTCGCTACCCAATGCAAGTCTATGGAGCTTTGTTCTGATGATCCATAGGTTTACATTGATGGATGTCGCTTCGCCCCAGCAACTGTGTGAGCCGGCAAAGAAGAGCAGCAGTCAGGTGGGACCAGAGCGGCACTGGCAGTTACCCATCATTACATAGGTAATTAATCCACCCAAAGTGTAAGGCTTGATGGATGGATGGATGGATGGATGGATGAACGGACGGATGGATAGAACTGAGTACAGATTTTGCAGTGCAGTCTCGTTTCAGTGTTCTTTATATTGTATTTTCGGTGCCTGATATTTCACATTTTGTCAGTAGGTGTCATGAACGCAGCGGCTGTAAAGATACCCATGATTTGTCTGCTCTCCTCTCCCCACAGCTGGACCCTGCACTCCTCCAGTATAGATTAGGTCGCTGCCCCTGTCTTTCTACCCTTCATATCTCTACATTCACAAGCTTGTCTGCATCTTATGTCCTGTCACAGTTTCCTTGCTCTGAACTCAGCTGTTGAATATAAAAGATGCAGAAGGATCCAGAAAGGTCTAACATTTGATTGATGGGAAGTCTGCCACTTTGGCCTCTTGTCCACAATGTGCCAAGTGCTGGGAATAGCAGAGATGGGAGAGGGGCTGTTTCTCGATAACTGGAGCATGCATAGAGGAGAGAAGGAACAAAACAAAAATAGACCTTTTCCAAGTGCAGGTTCCCTCCATCCCCTCCTTACTCCATGGTAGGTTAATAGGGTCATCTCCTCTGTCGCTTGTAGGAGCAAAGTTAGGAAAGTTAGTTTTTCCTTTGTAAAGTTGCATTGCATGTGGCCGAGCTGGACAGATCCGAGAAGCGAAAGATCTGCTGTGCATAGAAATCTGCCACCGGCACCTACATTTTAGGGGTAATAGAGTCTAGATAAAGGTTTTTGAGACTGTAAAAAATGTGGAGATTTTTTTTAAGTGGAACCTTCAGAACTTCAGAAAAAAACACTTAGTTGAGAGTGGATTCCATTCGGAGCCGCTTCAAAGAACAGATATGCACCTCCTTTCTTCCTAACAGGCGTTTTCCAAAACTGGAAGCTGGAAAAAAATGCTAAAAAAACTGGACATATGAACAACTAAGTGGGTTTACAATAGAAATGAATAGGAACGGTTTATTAAGTGATTTTTCTGCCATTTTTTAAGCGTACCCACTCCACAGAATTCCTCAAAAACTACATGTGCAAATGACCTAAGACTTTTGCTTTTTACTTATTTAGTTACAGCAGAGTTTAGTGTATGTGCACACGTTGTGGATTCGCAGCAGTTTTCCATGTGGTGTACAGTACCAAGTAAACCTATGGAAAACCAAATCCGCAGTGCCCATGGTGCGGAAAAAAACGCGTGGAAACACAGCCTTGTATTTTCTGCATCACGTCAATTCTTTGTGCAGATTCCGCAGTGTTTTACACCTGTTCCTGTATAAGAATCCGCAGGTGTAAAACCGCAGGTGAAATCCGCACAAAAAACGCTGGAAATCCGCGGTAAATCTGCACGTAATACGCAGGTAAAACCCAGTGCGTTTTACCTGCGGATTTTTCAAAATCTGCACACGAATCCTCAACGTGTGCACATAGCCTTATGCTAATGTTGTTTCTTGTAGATTTTGTCAAAGTCCTTGCATGGCCAATAAAATGACTTGTATTCAGGCTCGGACTGGCCAGCAGAAGAACGGGAGAATCCTCCGGAGGGCCCCATTGACGTAGTGCTGATGAGAAGTGCTATTGCAATTGATTTACTATTTGCTGAAAAAGTTATCATTTAACCATTCAGTAAACCAGCTAGCCAGATTAGTATTAAATAAAAGCCAAATTACATTTGCATACTAGGGTCTGGTTAGTTTTGCATGAAAATGAACAGTTGGCTCCAAGAGTCAGTTATTGATGGGCTTTGGCCAGCCAGTCCGACACTGCTTGTATTTTGGGACGCTTCTTCTTTACACACGGCTTTGTTAGAAAGGGATAGAGTTAATAATTTTCAAGCAATAGGATAAATCTCCGCAGCCCTCTTATATTCAGCCGTTTATGTAAGAAATAAAGAAAACCTGCGCCCCAGGGAATACTGTGAGGAATGTCGCTGCGGGGGAATTAAACCTGTGTTGTCCCAGATTTGCAGGTAGGTGTCAGATAAAGGAGGCTGGCACCATGAAACCAGCTCCTGGATATCTCTCAGACACAGGCCCTGGGGTGTCCTCACATGATCGGCCTCAGATCACCCAGAAATATTGTTCTGTGACTTGGGCAACGTACAGATTCCTGAACTGCGGGGAGATTGATCCGACAGCTGCTCTAGTTAAATGTCGCCGTGGGATAAATGTCATTAGGGGCTATGATGCAGCGCTGAAGGCCGGGGCTATTGCATGCCTGGATTATCTGAGGTCAGGCTGCACACCGGCACTCATTCTACTGTTGGGACGGCTATGCTGGGATCTGCTGCTGTGTTGTCAGATCCCTCGGCCGACCGCTATCCCTGACAGGTGATGTCAAGGGAGAGAAGGATCCAACATATTTCCGTCGGCCGATCGTCTTGTTCTCTGGTATTACGAACACAGGAGTTCTCCGCCAATCCAAACATTCCTGTTTATGGGAGGCCTCAAGAGTATTGGGGGCTTGGGGGGCTTTAGGCAGGTGTAGATGTATATATGTCTGTTTCACATACCGGTCAGCTCCAAAAGCAAGGGTATGCAGATCTTCCAGAAGCTCCAAAACCTCCCGGAAAGTAGCGCTTCAAGAAGGTTCTTGTTATTCTCCATCATCTCAGCCCCCTATGTGATTTGCACTTTCAATAAAGTGTGGAGGGGCTATAAAAGGAGATCAGGGGGCACAGCCTAGTAAAAGGAGCATGATGATGAATGTTTTTTTTACCGGTGCACTACACAGCAGCAGACCTTTTTGCTGAACACACATCCCGTGTGAACGTACCCTAATCTTTTTGCTTGCATCCCTTCTAAGTAATCGGAAGTGTGAAGTCTTCCTGGTGCCATTACGTTGGTGTTGTTTCTTCTTGGTTGCACTTATTGAATACTGTACATGTAGCCAAGATGTCTCTGCAGCTCTGGTCCTCTCTCACATACAGAATAGCTGCAGCTGCATCCCCCTCTTCTCCACTATTTGTTGTTGCAGGAACACCTTCCTCACCATCCACCAGCCTTAAGTTCACTTTGTGTACATGTAGAATAGCACAATTAGGAAAAGTGTGAAGAAGGGGGATGCAGCTGCAGTTTTCCGTCGGCTATGTGCCCATGTTCAGGAAAGTGTGCAGAATTTTTCTGAGAAAATCCTGACTATTTTCGCAGGAAATCCGCATGCATATTTTTCACGTTTTTTCCGGAGCTTCCCAATGCAATAAATAGCGGGAAATCCACGAAAAATCCGCAAAATTAATGAACATGCTGCGTTTTTTTTGTGGAAAAAAAAACCGCAACATGTGCACAACAATTGCGGAATGCATTAAAAATGATGGGATGCTTAATGTATGCGTTTTTTAAGCATTTTTGCCACGGAAAACCGCTGGAAAAAACGTGAAAAATCCGGAACGTGTGCACATAGCCTTCCTCCCAGGTTTTTATGAGAAGGAAGTGGAAGTAGCAGAAGAGGAGGCATTGTGTCATTGCACAGATTAGGTAGCCTAAAGAGAGGGTGGCATTGCCCTCTAAAAAGAACTGGTAATGTGAAATATTGTGTGCTTTCTCCTCTGCACTTTGAGTAGATGGAGGCACGGAGGAGGACGCCGGGGTCCGTGCTGCGACTAAGCTGAGTGCACGATTATCAATTTATGGTGTGTTTGTTTGTGATGGTTCAGTACAAATTCTAAATGCAGTCGAATAGCTAATGTGATATTAATGATGGCGGCATTTCCAGTCCTGTTTCGCTGCACACAAATGTGATCACCATCAGGCTCCACGTATATATACGATACTGATACTGCTATACACCAATATACTCAAGTCTCATATTCTATCACTAATTCATCCGTGTTTGAATTGCATGCTCATGATGAATAATTCCATTCCTGGCCATTATATGACTCATGTCCTGCATTTTTTCTGCCAGTTTTCCCCTCTGCATGCTCTATCTCTAATTTTGAGTTGTCTCTGAGCTGGTGGGTGGAGAGTAATTACTATGATGTCTCCCATACATAGTGCACATAGACATTAAGGATTCCTATCTCTGTATATAACACAACTTCAGAAGAGGCAGCAACATGGCAGACATTATACAGTTGTACTAAACACAATAGCTGTGAATTCAGCTCTGGAATGAGATAAAACGCTAGAAGCAGCAGGATGGACCACGTAATATAGGAGTACTGAGCAGTGCAAATGTGAATCAAGCACAGTCGCTGAGATAAAACCCTTACTAGAAACCAGAAGCATGGAGGACATTACAAGGCAGTACTGAGAAGTGTGGCTGTGAATCCAGCTCTGATTTCTATAAAAAAAAAAAAAAACACTTATTAGATAGCAGCAGCATAATTAGTCTCTCTTTATCTTTGTCCTCCTCCTCTGTCCCCCTCTCGTCTCTATGAACTTTTATGGGCAGCTGCAATTTGATGCCTCTTTGAGCTGATAGTCTGTTTTTTTTTGTTTGTTTTTTTTTTGAGAGTTTCTGCTCAGTGTGCACAGAGCCCACATTTGGTTCTGCTGGTGGGAAGGCTTGCACCCCGGCAGATCGTGGCGCTTGTTGGGCAGGATGTAAGGCTTTGAATAAGAGCGAATGAGGCAATCTGTGAAGAGGTATTCGCGATGGAAGACGTTTGGGCACGACACTTGTGAACATGTGGCAGGCAGCGCTTCCTCCTCATCGCCCACAAGTGCACTGACCCATATACACAAAATCTGTAAGAACCATTATTCATTCAGAAAGGGATAATGGTCCGCAGCGCTCCGCTGCATATTCATGAGCCTGATTTGCATGTAATTAGCATCGACTGAGGACGCCTTTCCTTAGACTCATTACAATAATTATTATTATTTGTCTAGATCCGGCTGCATATGTCGTACGTCATGGAGCAGAGACCACATATTTACCCGGCTATTTATAGAGAGGGTCCTGCCCACCGATGCCCACCGCAACTTTTAGGAGTTTATACCTCTTTATATTTCTGAGACATTCAATGGGTAGAATGTGCTTTAATCGCCGTTTCTGACTTTCAATCTGATTTTAATATTTACTTCTTTATCACTCACTCATTTTTTTTACATTAGTAGAATTGGGATTGGTATGAGATATTGCGGACGATTTATCGATGCCCCCTTTAAAGGGTGTTTTTAGGGACAGCACATCGATGGCTTATTTGTATGATTAATGGGGGCTCAAGTCCACTAATCAGCAGGTCAAGGAGGGTGTGAATGTAATGCCCCCGATTCATCCAGGCACGATGGCATGACTGCCGCTCAGCTCCACTTCATAGGATTGCTTGTTGTCAACCATGAGGCCATATTCATTAACACTTAGGTTTCATACGCCAATCTAGTTTACACTGTCAAAAAGTCAGAAAAAAACAATTTAGAATTGCAGAAAAAAATGCCTCATTTTCTGGCCATCATCATGATTTTTTTAGGCAATATGTATACCAAAAATTCGCATAAGAAAGTTTTTGCTGCAGGAAGAAACTTCGGAAGACGTCAGTCCTGAATTGTCTTTTCATATGTCTTTTGTGACAGCGTCCTTATTTTCGTACATTCTATCCGGAAGCCATCAGAGGAATGGTCGGGTCATTACTTTTAGCCTTTTCACGGCTTTCAAAGCTTGAAGCGGTTAAAGAAGTGACAAAAAACGGAACATGAGCACAGCAAGTCATATTGACGTTACCGTGTATATTTTGTAACATTTCCTTCAGGCAGAATCAACCTGAAAAAGCCGCCGTGTGTACATACCCTAAGGGTACATTCATCTGGTTTTTTTTTCAGTTGTTGTGCTCCCCGTGCACATGGAGCCAATGTTAGTCTAGCAGCTAGTTCCCAAAGATCCCTGAAGTTCTTAGCAGAAGAATCGCAGCTCACTCTGGTCTGTTCCGTTTTTTTTCAGATCAGATTAGTGCATGTAATTAGCACCCATCCATTAGCTGGGAACCCAGAGCTGCACATAAATCCAATCACGTTCGCTATTTTTTGTTGTATGTGTGAAAAAATGATTTCTATCAGTGTTTCATCAGTTTATCTTGTATGCAAAAAAAACCAGAAACTGATTGAGGTTCTGAATCTTCTAGAAAACAGTCACTGAAGAGCAGGCGGGACACGGATTGTGCACTGATGCCATCCGTGTAATGGCAGATTATTTTCACAGATCCGTAGATTTGCTTTCACAAGCCTTATCTGCGTTTCGTTTTTCATCCAGTAAAAACGGTACATTTTTTAGCCGTACTGTCACCAGTATGCCGCCCGTTTGCCTTCTAATGTCCGTTTCTTCCATCTGTATTACATCCGTTTTTATACATCAGCAATAACAGAAGGTCAGATATACAGCTCTGGCAGAAATTAAGAGACCACCACAACAAATCCCTGTCATGGGCAGCCCAATCTCCAGACCTGAACCCTATTGAAATCCTCTGGAATGTAATCAAGAGGAAGATGGATAGTCACAAGTCATCAAACAAAGAAGAACTGCTTAAATTTTTGCACCAGAAGCAGTGTGAAACACTGGTGGAAACCATGCCAAGACATATGAAAGCTGTGATTAAAAATCATGGTTATTCCACAAAATTATTGATTTCTGAACTCTTCCTGAGTTAAAACATTTGTATTGTTGTTTCTGAATGATTATGAACTTGGTTTCATTGCATTATTTGAGGTCTGAAAGCACTGGGTTTTGTTTTGTTTTTTTAATTTGACCATTTGTCTTTGTCAGTAAAAAAATACAACATTTTTGCTTGGAAATTTGGAGGCATGTTGTCAGAAGTTTATAGAATAAAGGAACAATTTACATTTTACTCAAAAATATACATATAAAGAAAAAAATCAGTCAAACTGAACATTTTGCAGTGGTCTCTTAATTTTTGCCAGAGCTGTAGTTTCCTATTTTAAGAATTAACCTTGATCTTTAAAAAAACATATACCACATGGTTGGTGACCACATGGCATCAATTTTTTAACACACCCATTGAGTTTCATAGGTATACTGGCCCATATGTACAAGATATAACTACTATAATACTGCCTCTATGTACAAGAATATAACTACTATAATACTGCCCCTATGTACAAGAATATAACTACTATAATACTGCTCCTATGTACAAGAATATAACTACTATAATACTGCCCCTATGTACAAGAATATAACTGCTATAATACTGTCCATATGTACAAAAATATAACTACTATAATACTGCCCCTATGTACAAGAATATAACTACTATAATACTGCCCCTATGTACAAGAATATAACTACTATAATACTGCTCCTATGTACAAGAATATAACTACTATAATACTGCCCCTATGTACAAGAATATAACTACTATAATACTGCCCCCTAATACTGGAAAGAAAAAGCAATGAAGATCAGCTCACCTCCTCTCAGTCCCAGCGCACGGATCATGCAGTGCTGCAAGTAGTATGAAGGAAAAGCAGAAGTCCAGCGTGGGTGATGTCCATAAAAAATACCTTTTATTCCATTTTTGTTAAAAGCACATAAATCCAAAGTCCATCTTCATATCCATAGACACAAAAACGGGTGATTCCTACCAGTGACAGTCACAGGCTTAAAGTGCATTAAAATCAAACGCGTTTCAACGGTCTTGCCGCCTTACTCATTGTATAATACTGCCCCTATGTACAAGAATATAACTACTATAATACTGCCCCCTATGTACAAGAATATAACTACTATAATACTGCTCCTATGTACAAGAATATAACTACTATAATACTACCCCTATGTACAAGAATATAACTACTATAATACTTCTCCTATGTACAAGAATATAACTACTATAATACTGCCCCTATGTACAAGAATATAACTACTATAATACTACCCCTATGTACAGGAATATAACTACTGTAATACTGCTCCTATGTACAAGAATATAACTACTATAATACTGCCCCTATGTACAAGAATATAACTACTATAATACTGCCCCCTATGTACAAGAATATAACTACTATAATACTGCTCCTATGTACAAGAATATAATTACTATAATACTGCTCCTATGTACAAGAATATAACTACTATAATACTACCCCTATGTACAAGAATATAACTACTATAATACTGCTCCTATGTACAAGAATATAACTACTATAATACTGCTCCTATGTACAAGAATATAACTACTATAATACTGCCCCTATGTACAAGAATATAACTACTATAATACTGCCCCTATGTACAAGAATAAACAGTTGTGGCCAAAAGTATTGACACCCCTACAATTCTGTCAGATAATACTCATTTTCTTCCTGAAAATGATTGCAAACACAAATTCTTAGTTATTATTATCTTCATTTAATTTGTCTTAAATGAAAAAAACACAAAAAGAATTGTCCTAAAGCCAAATTGGATATAATTCCACACCAAACATAAAAAAGGGGGTGGACAAAAGTATTGGCACTGTTAGAAAAATCATGTGATGCTTCTCTAATTAGTGTAATTAACAGCACCTGTAACTGACCTGTGGCACCTAAGGGTATGACTCCACGGTACGGATGGGCGGCGGTATCGCCGCTCGGCGCTAAGCCCTGCCCCCTTAATGGGACGCGATCATGCCGGATGTGTTAACTCTTCACATCCGGGATGATCGCTCTGTCCCATAGGGCCCTGTGATATGCCTTGCGGGGACGCTGCGTCCCCGCAAGGTGTACGGGCATGCTGCGATCTGAAAAGACGCGCAGCATGTCCGTAGTCGCAGGGCCGCTGCGTGCGGGTTTCCACGCATAGTGGAGACGGGATTTCATCAAATCCCCTCCACTATCCTGGAACATCTGGACGCTGCTTGTTTGACGCTGCAGCGCTGCGCAGCGTCAAACAAGCAGCGTTTCCTGAACGTGGAAACATACCCTTACAGGTGTTGGCAATAACTAAATCACACTTGCAGCCAGGTGACATGGATTAAAGTTGACTCAACCTCTGTCCTGTATCCTTGTGTGTACCACATTGAGCATGGAGAAAAGAAAGAAGACCAAAGAACTGTCTGAGGACTTGAGAAACCAAATTGTGAGGAAGCATGAGCAATCTCAAGGCTACAAGTCCATCTCCAAAGACCTGAATGTTCCTGTGTCTACCGTGCGCAGTGTCATTAAGAAGTTTAAAGCCCATGGCACTGTGGCTAACCTCCCTAGATGTGGACGGAAAAGAAAAATTGACAAGAGATTTCAATGCAAGATTGTGCGGATGTTGGATAAAGAACCTCGACTAACATCCAAACAAGTTCAAGCTGCCCTGCAGTCCGAGGGTACAACAGTGTCAACCCGTACTATCCGTCAGCGTCTGAATGAAAAGGGACTGTATGGTAGGAGACCCAGGAAGACCCCACTTCTTACCCCGAGACATAAAAAAGCCAGGCTGGAGTTTGCCAAAACTTACCTGAAAAAGTGTAAAACGTTTTGGAAGAATGTTCTCTGGTCAGATGAGACAAAAGTAGAGCTTTTTGGGCAAAGGCATCAACATAGAGTTTAGAGGAGAAAAAAAGAGGCATTCAAAGAAAAGAACACGGTCCCTACAGTCAAACATGGCGGAGGTTCCCTGATGTTTTGGGGTTGCTTTGCTGCCTCTGGCACTGGACTGCTTGACCATGTGCATGGCATTATGAAGTCTGAAGACTACCAACAAATTTTGCAGCATAATGTAGGGCCCAGTGTGAGAAAGCTGGGTCTCCCTCAGAGGTCATGGGTCTTCCAGCATGACCCAAAACACACTTCAAAAAGCACTAGAAAATGGTTTGAGAGAAAGCACTGGAGACTTCTAAGGTGGCCAGCAATGAGTCCAGACCTGAATCCCATAGAACACCTGTGGAGAGATCTAAAAATGGCAGTTTGGAGAAGGCGCCCTTCAAATATCAGGGACCTGGAGCAGTTTGCCAAAGAAGAATGGTCTAAAATTCCAGCAGAGCATTGTAAGAAACTCATCGATGGTTACCGGAAGCGGTTGGTCGCAGTTATTTTGGCTAAAGGTTGTGCAACCAAGTATTAGGCTGAGGGTGCCAATACTTTTGTCTGGCCCATTTTTGGAGTTTTGTGTGAAATGATCAATGTTTTGCCTTTTGCTTCATTCTCTTTTGTGTTTTTTCATTTAAGACAAATTAAATGAAGATAATTCCAAAGAATTTGTGATTGCAATCATTTTCAGGAAGAAACTGAGTATTATCTGACAGAATTGCAGGGGTGTCAATACTTTTGGCCACAACTGTAACTACTATAATACTGTCCCTATGTACAAGAATATAACTACTATAATACTACTCCTATGTACAAGAATATAACTACTATAATACTGCTCCTATGTACAAGAATATAACTGCTATAATACTGCTCCTATGTACAAGAATATAACTACTATAATACTACTCCTATGTACAAGAATATACCTACTATAATACTGCTGTTATGTACAAGAATATAACTACTATAATACTGCTCCTACGTACAAGAATATAACTATTATAATGCTGCTCCTATGTACAAGAATATAACTACTATAATACTGCTCCTATGTACAAGAATATAACTACTATAATACTGTCCCTATGTACAAGAATATACCTACTATAATACTGTCCCTATGTACAAGAATATACCTACTATAATACTGCTCCTATGTACAAGAATATAACTACTATAATACTGCTCCTATGTACAAGAATATAACTATTATAATGCTGCTCCTATGTACAAGAATATAACTACTATAATGCTGCTCCTATGTACAAGAATATAACTACTATAATACTGCTCCTATGTACAAGAATATAACTACTATAATACTGCTCCTATGTACAAGAATATAACTACTATAATACTGTCCCCTATGTACAAGAATATAACTACTATAATACTGCCCCTATGTACAAGAATATAACTACTACTAGATGGTGGCCCGATTCTAATGCATCGGGTATTCTAGAATATGCATGTCCACGTAGTATATTGCCCAGCCACGTAGTATATTGCCCAGCCACGTAGTATATTTCCCAGTCACGTAGTATATTGCCCAGCCACGTAGTATATTGCCCAGCCACGTAGTATATTGCCCAGCCATGTAGTATATTGCCCAGCCACGTAGTATATTGCCCAGCCACGTAGTATATTGCCCAGCGACGTAGTATGTTGCCCAGCGACATAGTATATTGCCCAGCGACGTAGTATATTGCCCAGTTACGTAGTATATTGCCCAGTTACGTAGTATATTGCCCAGCGACGTAGTATATTGCCCAGTCACGTTCACGTAGTATATTGCCCAGTGACGTAGTATATTGCCCAGTGACGTAGTATACAGCACAGAGCCATGTAGTATATTGCACAGCGAAGTAGTATACAGCACAGAGCCACGTAGTATATTGGCCAGTCACGTAGTATATTGCCCAGCCACGTTTGTCACAGGTTAAAAAATAAACATATACTCACCTTTCCGAGGGCCCCTTGTAGTCCACGGCAGCTTCCGGTCCCAGGGTTGGTCTGAGCGCAGAACCTGTGATGACGTCGCGGTCACATGACCGTGACGTCATGGCAGGTCCTTCTGCCATACCATCTTTGCAACCGCAACCTGCAACGGAAGATGGCAGGCGGCGCGAGCGGCTCAGCGGACTACAGAGGGTGAGTACAGCAGGTTTTTTTTTTTATTAATTATTTTTAACATTACATTTTGTACTATTGATGCCGCATAGGCAGCATCAATAGTACAAAGTTGGGGACACACAGGGTTAATAGCGGCGGTAACGGAGTGCGTTACCCGCGGCATAACGCGGTCCGTTACCGCCGGCATTAACCCTGTGTGAGCAGTGACCGGAGGGGTGTATGCGGGCGCCGGGCAGTGAGTGCGGGGAGTAAGGAGCGGCCATTTTTTCCGGACTGTGCGCGTCGCTGATTGGTCGCGTGTCATGATCTCTGCAGGCAGAGATCATAGCAAGCCTATAGAGGGACAAGCTCTCGGAAGATGGAACTATACTGACCATGAACTAAGCCTGCCGCGCAACTAGAAATAGCCAGGTAGCATTTCCTATTTATCGCTAGATGCCCAGCTCTGGCCTAAGACCTAAATAGCTAGCAGAGGGAAATATAAGACCTGGCTCACCTCTAGAGAAATATTCCAAAGAAGACAGTAGCCCCCCACATATAATGACGGTGAGTTCAGATGAAACAACAAACGCAGCAGGAAAATAGTCTTAGCAAATTTGAGGTCCGCTTACTAGATAGCAGAAGACAGATAGTATACTTTCATGGTCAGCAGAAAAACACTAACAAAACACCATCCAGAGATTACCTTAAACTCTGGCATTAACTCATAACGCCAGAGTAGCAATCCCTGATCAACGAGAGCTTTCCAGACACTGTAACAAAACTTCAGCTGTGAACTGGAACAAATAGGCAAAACAAAACATGGACAAAAGTCCAACTTATCTAGTAGTTGTCTAGAAGCAGGAACAAGCACTGAGAGGCATCAGATAACATTGTTGACCGGCAAGAAACCACCAGAGAAATGAGCTTAAATAGCGACACCCACTACTAATGGAATCAGGTGAAACAGGAAAGAGGATGACAAGTCCAATTCCACAAGCGGCCACCGGGGGAGCCCAGAATCCAAATTCACAACAGTACCCCCCCCTCAAGGAGGGGGCACCGAACCCTCACCAGATCCACCAGGGCGACCAGGATGAGCCCTATGGAAGGCACGAACAAGATCAGAAGCATGAACATCAGATGCATTGACCCAAGAATTATCCTCCTGGCCGTAACCCTTCCAGTTGACCAGATACTGGAGTTTCCGTCTGGAAACCCGAGAGTCCAAAATTTTCTCCACAACGTACTCCAACTCACCCTCAACCAACACCGGAGCAGGAGGCTCAACTGAAGGTACAACAGGTACCTCATACCTGCGCAATAACGACCGATGAAAAACGTTATGAATGGAAAAGGACGCAGGGAGGTCCAAACGGAAAGAAACAGGATTAAGAATCTCCAATATTCTATAAGGGCCGATGAACCGAGGTTTAAACTTAGGAGAAGAGACCCTCATAGGGACAAAACGAGAAGACAACCACACTAAATCTCCAACACAAAGCCGAGAACCAACACGACGATGACGGTTGGCAAAACGCTGAGTCTTCTCCTGGGACAACTTCAAATTGTCCATAACCTGCCCCCAGATGTGATGCAATCTCTCCACCACCGCATCCACTCCAGGACAATCCGAGGATTCCACCTGACCGGAGGAAAATCGAGGGTGAAACCCCGAATTACAGAAAAACGGGGACACCAAGGTGGAAGAACTGGCCCGATTATTGAGGGCGAACTCTGCCAATGGCAAAAAAGCAACCCAATCATCCTGGTCAGCAGAGACAAAACACCTCAGATATGTCTCAAGGGTCTGATTAGTCCGCTCGGTCTGGCCATTAGTCTGAGGGTGAAAAGCAGATGAAAAAGACAAATCTATGCCCATCCTAGCACAGAATGCCCGCCAAAATCTAGACACAAATTGGGTACCTCTGTCAGAAACAATATTCTCAGGAATACCGTGCAATCGGACAACATTCTGAAAAAACAGAGGAACCAACTCAGAAGAAGAAGGCAACTTGGGCAGAGGAACCAAATGGACCATTTTAGAGAAACGGTCACAGACCACCCAGATGACAGACATCTTCTGGGAAACAGGCAGATCTGAAATAAAATCCATCGAGATGTGTGTCCAAGGCCTCTTAGGAATAGGCAAGGGCAACAGCAGTCCGCTAGCCCGGGAACTACAAGACTTGGCCCGAGCACAAACGTCACATGACTGCACAAAGACTCGCACATCTCGTGACAGAGAAGGCCACCAGAAGGATCTTGCCACCAAATCCCTGGTACCAAAAATTCCGGGATGACCTGCCAATGCAGAAGAATGTACCTCAGAGATGACTCTGCTGGTCCAATCATCCGGAACAAACAGTCTATCAGGCGGACAACGATCCGGTCTATCCGCCTGAAACTCTTGCAAGGACCGCCGCAGATCAGGAGAAACGGCCGACAAAATTACTCCCTCCCTAAGGATACCTGTGGGTTCAGAATTACCAGGAGAGTCCGGGTCAAAACTCCTAGAAAGGGCATCTGCCTTAACATTCTTAGAACCCGGTAGGTATGACACCACAAAATTAAAGCGAGAAAAAAATAAAGACCAGCGCGCCTGTCTAGGATTCAGGCGTCTGGCAGTCTCAAGATAAATCAAATTTTTGTGGTCAGTCAATACCACCACCTGATGCCTAGCCCCCTCGAGCCAATGGCGCCACTCCTCAAACGCCCACTTCATGGCCAAAAGCTCCCGATTCCCAACATCATAATTCCGCTCTGCGGGCGAAAATTTGCGAGAAAAGAAGGCACAAGGCCTAATGACGGAGCAGTCGGAACCTTTCTGCGACAACACTGCCCCAGCTCCGATCTCCGAAGCGTCAACCTCAACCTGAAAAGGCAGATTCACATCAGGCTGACGCAACACAGGGGCAGAGGCAAAACGGCGCTTAAGCTCCTGAAAGGCCTCTACAGCATGAGGGGACCAATCAGCAACATCAGCGCCTTGTCTGGTCAAATCAGTCAGTGGTTTAACGACATCCGAAAAACCAGCAATAAATCGGCGGTAAAAGTTGGCAAAGCCCAAAAATCTCTGAAGACCCTTAAGAGAGGAGGGCTGAGTCCAGTCACAAATAGCTTGCACCTTGACGGGATCCATCTCAATGGAAGAGGGAGAAAAAATATACCCCAAAAAGGAAATTTTCTGGACCCCAAAAACGCACTTAGACCCCTTCACATATAAAGAATTAGACCGCAGAACCTGAAAAACTCTCCTGACCTGCTGGACATGAGAGTCCCAGTCATCAGAAAAAATCAGAATATCATCCAGATATATTATCATAAATCTATCCAGAAAATCGCGGAAAATATCATGCATAAAAGACTGGAAAACTGAAGGGGCATTAGAAAGACCAAAAGGCATGACCAAATACTCAAAGTGGCCCTCGGGCGTATTAAATGCGGTCTTCCACTCATCCCCCTGCCTGATCCGCACCAAATTATACGCCCCACGAAGATCAATTTTAGAGAACCACTTAGCACCCTCTATACGAGCAAACAAATCAGTAAGCAATGGCAATGGGTATTGATACTTAACAGTGATCTTATTCAGAAGCCGATAATCAATACATGGTCTCAAAGAGCCGTCTTTTTTTGAGACAAAGAAAAACCCAGCTCCCAAGGGAGAAGAAGATGGACGAATATGTCCCTTTTCCAAAGACTCCTTTATATATTCCCGCATAGCAGCATGTTCCGGCACAGACAAATTAAACAAACGACCCTTTGGATATTTACAACCCGGTATCAAATCTATGGCACAATCGCACTCACGGTGCGGAGGTAACGACCCAAGCTTGGGTTCGTCAAAGACGTCTTGATAATCAGAGAGGAACTCAGGGACTTCAGAGGGAATGGACGACGAAATAGAAACCAAAGGTACGTCCCCATGGATACCCTTACATCCCCAGCTCAACACAGACATTGCTCTCCAGTCCAAGACTGGGTTGTGAGACTGCAACCATGGCAATCCCAGTACCAAATCGTCATGTAAATTATACAGCACCAGGAAACGAATAATCTCCTGGTGATCCGGATTGATACGCATGGTTACTTGTGTCCAGTATTGTGGTTTATTATTAGCCAATGGGGTGGAGTCAATCCCCTTCAGAGGAATAAGAGTCTCCAAAGGCTCTAAATTAAAACCACAACGATTGGCAAAGGACCAATCCATAAGACTCAGAGCGGCGCCAGAGTCAACATAGGCGTCCGTGGCAATGGATGACAAAGAGCAAATCAGGGTTACAGACAAAATAAACTTAGACTGAATGGTGCCAATGGAAACAGACTTATCAAGCTTCTTTGTACGCCTAGAGCATGCCGATATAACATGAGTAGAATCCCCACAATAGAAACACAATCCATTCTTCCGTCTAAAATTCTGTCGCTCGCTCCTGGACAGAATTCTATCACACTGCATACTTTCTGGCGTCTTTTCCATAGACACCGCCAGATGGTGCACCGGTATGCGCTCCCGCAGACGCCTATCAATCTGAATAGCCATTGCCATGGACTCATTCAGACCTGCAGGCAAAGGGAACCCCACCATAACATCCTTAACGGCATCAGAGAGACCTTCTCTGAAAGTTGCCGCCAAGGCGCACTCATTCCACTGAGTAAGCACAGACCATTTACGGAATTTTTGGCAGAAAACTTCAGCTTCGTCTTGCCCCTGAGATAGTGCCATCAAAGTTTTTTCTGCCTGAAGTTCCAAATGAGGTTCCTCATAAAGCAAGCCCAAGGCCAGAAAAAACGCATCCACATCGCGTAACGCAGGATCCCCTGCTGGCAATGAGAAGGCCCAATCTTGAGGGTCACCCCTGAGCAAGGAAATCACAATCCTAACCTGCTGAGCAGGGTCTCCAGCTGAACGAGACTTCAGGGACAAATAAAGCTTACAATTATTTCGGAAATTCTGGAAGCTAGCTCTATTCCCTGTGAAGAACTCCGGCAAAGGAATTCTCGGCTCAGATACCGGAGCATGTACCACAAAATCTTGTAAATTTTGTACTTTCGTGATGAGATTATTCAAACCCGCAGTTACACTCTGGAGATCCATTATTGTCAGGTGCACACAGAGCATACAGAGATTAGGAGGAGAGAGAGAAAAAAGACTGCAGCAAGGCAGACTGGAGGAAAAAAAAAAAAAAAAAAAAAAAAATTCCAGCAGACTTCTTATAACTCTCCTTTCTCAACCTGGGTCTTTAACACTTTATTGGCCGGTCAAACTGTCATGATCTCTGCAGGCAGAGATCATAGCAAGCCTATAGAGGGACAAGCTCTCGGAAGATGGAACTATACTGACCATGAACTAAGCCTGCCGCGCAACTAGAAATAGCCAGGTAGCATTTCCTATTTATCGCTAGATGCCCAGCTCTGGCCTAAGACCTAAATAGCTAGCAGAGGGAAATATAAGACCTGGCTCACCTCTAGAGAAATATTCCAAAGAAGACAGTAGCCCCCCACATATAATGACGGTGAGTTCAGATGAAACAACAAACGCAGCAGGAAAATAGTCTTAGCAAATTTGAGGTCCGCTTACTAGATAGCAGAAGACAGATAGTATACTTTCATGGTCAGCAGAAAAACACTAACAAAACACCATCCAGAGATTACCTTAAACTCTGGCATTAACTCATAACGCCAGAGTAGCAATCCCTGATCAACGAGAGCTTTCCAGACACTGTAACAAAACTTCAGCTGTGAACTGGAACAAATAGGCAAAACAAAACATGGACAAAAGTCCAACTTATCTAGTAGTTGTCTAGAAGCAGGAACAAGCACTGAGAGGCATCAGATAACATTGTTGACCGGCAAGAAACCACCAGAGAAATGAGCTTAAATAGCGACACCCACTACTAATGGAATCAGGTGAAACAGGAAAGAGGATGACAAGTCCAATTCCACAAGCGGCCACCGGGGGAGCCCAGAATCCAAATTCACAACAGTCGCGGCAGCCATGACAGGCAGCTGGCGAGACCAATCAGCGAACGAATAACCGCGACAGACAGACAGACAGAAGGACAGACGGAAGTGACCCTTAGACAATTATATAGTAGATAATACTCCTCCTATGTACAAGAATATAACTACTATAATACTGCTCCTTTGTACAAGAATATAACTACTATAATACTGCCCCTATATACAAGAATATAACTACTATAATACTGCTTCTATGTACAAGAATATAACTACTATAATACTGCTCCTATATATAAGAATATAACTACTATAATACTGCTCCTATATACAAGTGTCACGGGATCCACCTCCGGTACCACACATCAACAGAACAAGAGAATAGTGAACAATTCCAGAACCTTTATTTTGGCAAAAACACGAAAGGTCCATATAATCCACCACACAAAGGATAAAATAGTCCAGAAAGCGAATGCAGTTAAGTAACAGGATAAAAGTCCAACAATCCAGCAGACAGAGGATAAAAAATGGTCCATGTGCTTCCCCTTCTCTCTGACATGCTGTGTTCACCTCATTCCACACAAAACTGATCTGTGTCTCACCTCCCTGATATTTACAAGTCCCTCTCCTCATTCACAGGTCAGGAGGGGGAAGGTCTCAGGGGCTCATTGTTTCAACAAACTAGGTCAACATGTCATTAGCATATTAGCAAACAACATTATTCACTGACCCTGTGGAGAGATAACAATACAGAACTGTGGGGAGAATATCAGATGGCAAATAACAACTCATCCTACAAGAGAACACCATGAAAATAATTGAAATAGAAATATACACAAAATGATACCCACATAGCATATCACACCATCACAACCTCTCCCCCCTCATAATAAGTGAGCACGCTATGAGGTCTACACAGACCTCTGGCCTGCTCACTTTAGTCCACATTGCTCAATAGTTTATAGTTCCTTGTACAGAGGCAGGGGTTGCAATAATCATGAGCACTTGTCCATAAATTCCCGGGTCCTGGCTTTATGGTCATACCAGGAGTGGGGCTCGAACCCACGCGGATACATATAGAGGTTGTGATGGTGGGATATGTTATGTGGGTATCATTTTGTGTATATTTCTATTTTACTTATTTTCATGGTGTTATCTTGTAGGATGAGTTGTTATTTGCCATCTGTTGTTGTCCAGTGCTCGTCCTTCAGACATGGGAGTAGGTGGTCTGGCTAGCACCCACTAGTAGATCAATTAAGGCCTCTTTAGTCAGTCCCTGGTAGTTCAGGCCCAGGTCTCTGACTCTCTCCTGTAAACTGGATACAGTCCAATTTCTGTACTCACTCTGTGGGTGGTTCTCCATTAGGTTACGCTCTGTTGATCCCGCTGCTTGCCACCAGTTGTCACGGGGTCCACATCCGGTACCACACAATCAACAGAGCAAGAGAATAGTGAACAATTCCAGAACCTTTATCTTGGCAAAAACACGAAAGGTCCATATAATCCACCACACAAAGGATAAAATAGTTCTGAACACGAATGCAGTTCAGTAACAGGATAAAAGTCCTACAATCCAGCAGACAGAGGATAAAAAATGGTCCATGTGCTTCCCCTTCTCTCTGACATGCTGTGCTCACCTCATTCCACACAAAACTGATCTGTGTCTCACCTCCCTGATATTTACAAGTCCCTCCTCATTCACAGGTCAGGAGGGGGAAGGTCTCAGGGGCTCATTGTTTCAACAAGCTAGGTCAACGTGTCATTAGCATATTAGCAAACAACATTATTCACGGACCCTGTGGAGAGATAACAATACAGAACTGTGGGGAGAATATCAGATGACAAATAACAACTCATCCTACAAGAGAACACCATGAAAATAAGTAAAATAGAAATATACACAAAATGATACCCACATAACATATCCCACCATCACAACCAGAATATACTATAATACTGCCTCCTATGTACAAGAATATAACTACTATAATACTGCTCCTATATACAAGAATATAACTACTATAATACTGCTCCTATATACAAGAATATAACTACAATAATACTGCCTCCTATGTACAAGAATATAACTACTATAATACTGCTCCTATGTACAAGAATATAGCTACTATTATACTGCTATGTACAAGAATATAACTACTATAATACTGCCCCTATATACAAGAATATAACTACTATAATACTGCTCCTATGTACAAGAATATAACTACTATAATACTGCTCCTATGTACAAGAATATAACTACTATAATACTGCCCCTATGTACAAGAATATATCTACTATAATACTGCTCCTATGTACAAGAATATAACTACTATAATACTGCCCCTATGTACAAGAATATAACTACTATAATACTGCCCCTATGTACAAGAATATAACTACTATAATACTGCCCCTATGTACAAGAATATATCTACTATAATACTGCCCCTATGTACAAGAATATAACTACTATAATACTGCCCCCTATGTACAGAGTATAATTACTATAATACTGCCCCCTTATGTACAAGAATATAACTATTATTATACTGCACTTTCCCCAAATCCCTATATATACACATACTCATGTATACACAGTGTATGAGAATATTTATATATACAGTATATCATGTGGACAAATCTTCCTGTTTATTAGATTGTATCACAAGAAAAAAGACCAGCAGTTCAGCAGATTGTTCTGATATGTTTGATTCCTGCAGATTGTCTTAGTTGGATATCACCTCCCCACCATAATATTGGATTAGAGGAGATTTTTCGTTTCTCGCCCACTGCAGGGATTGTCTCCCCGGATGATAGATCTGGGTATTTGTCTAATCCCTCCATGCTGACACGATTTACACCTTGGTGGTATAACGCTGGACCTCCCGGGTGAGCCGAGGCTGTGGCTTTCTGTAAGCATAAACTTTCTGGCCTTGAAGGTGGCTGCAATTATTTATACGTTTTTTTCACTTACTAAACACAGATCTGATCACAATGCTGGGACTTGTGGTCTCCTGCCACTTTGCAGCATTGGACAGAGTTAATGAAAGTGACTGAATTATGGCAGGAACCTGATCTAGATAAATGATGGCGTGGGACTCTGGAGTTGCTCATCCTCAAAGCCCATTACTCGGAGCACCTGTCACTGAACATTAAAGCTACTGGTAACACAATGAATATGTTACATGGGTGCAGGCGGAGACCATTGTGGATAAAAAAAATGTTTTTTCCTGTAGATAAAACTTAAAATTGGATTTTGCAGCACCTACATTCACAGATATGAGCGCAGAGTAATTCAGATGGCAACAAAGGTTGCTGACATCAACAAAGAAATACATTCCCGGGGATCTGACGGACCGCTGCTGCCAATGGAGCGCTGCTATTTATGATTAAAACACGCTTTACATAAAAAATACAATGTCACATTGTAACATAAACTGAAAACCTATTTTCAACAATCTACCTTTTTAGCTTTATGATTCTGTACTGATTAATTGTATTAAATATCTGTATATTTTTCGTACACGGAGTTCCAGCTCTTCTGTACACTGTGGAAATGAAATTGGTTTTCTCATCATGAATTTACAAAGTGTAAAAGTTAGCAACTTTGCAATTTACCTCCTATTAAAAATCCTTTTAATTCTCAGGGATGAATGGATTATAAAGTAAATTAATTTACAGCTCGTTGCCTAGGTTACCAGCCACCTCTGCAGTCTACCAGCAGTAGCCTAGACAAGCAGCGAGTGCTTACAAGCTCTTTGTAAGTGCAGCGCTGAAGCTTTCTAGCCTGGATCGACTACTGGAACAAACGCCAATTATAATTATCAGCATTGCACAAATTCCTACCACCCGGTTCGCAGGAAACCATGAGGAAGAGGAACGGTGTTGCACATCAGTAATGAGAAAACCCCTTTAAACGATACAATTCTAGCACCACTAGAGGGAGCTCATAACATAGGGTGAATGTACGATCAGCACAAAAGAGCTCCCCCTAGTGGTGGTTTTAATGAGACAAAATGTCACCATTCAACTCTATTTCTGTATTAAAGGGAACCTGACAGCTGATACAAGCTGCCTGATCCATAGATCAGACATTTGCCATGTATGTTTGACTGTGAAACACTGCAGCATTTCAGAGAAAGGCAGGCTTTAAAATCCTGTGGGGAACCAGCGTCAATACAGACCAGTCAGACGGGGTCCCCAAAGACTTTTCTGCTGCTCTGGAGTATACGAGAGCAGGCGAGAGAATCTGCCGGGGACCGGCCTGTCCCGTGCGGCTCGGTTCTTATCTGCTTTTATAGCATGCCTTTTTCTGAAACTCTGCAGCGTTTCATACAAACATACATGCCTGAAATCATACAGTCTGTGTCTGCTATATGGACCGGGCCGCATGTATCCGCTGTCAGGTTTCCTTTAAGGGAAGAAGAGGTTTTATAGCTGTGAATTAGAAAAAGTAACATTGTTGCAAACTTCTAAAAAACTGCAACTTAGTAATTCTAAATATTCTGCTGTCTGAGCACAAAGCATAGGATTGCTCTTCCTGAGCTTCTTGGTTCATAGCTATGACTAATAACTGGACAGGACGTACTCCTGCAAGATTTAGATGCCATCCCAACCTTCTTGGTGCTGTAACTAGTGGTTGTCAGCCAGGCTCTGCCTACCCATCTAGGAAATGAAGATCGTTTATTTAAAATATGGTTTCCTGTTTTTATGTACAGTTTTCTATTTGTTTATGACAACATTGGTGTTTACATCTGAACTTGATACTTTTCACTGCTGAGAGTTTGTTACAAATGAATCTAGTAGAAACAATTGTCTATGAGCAGAGATTGGAGTTTTATCAGGGTCTGACCATGAGAGGAGGATGATGATGGATGGAGACAATGGCAGGAACCATGAAGATGTCTCCGAGGACCCAGAGACCGGAGGGTGTGGAGATTCCCCAGTTATCTGGTCTCCTGGAGTTGGAATTGACTTGTTGTCGCTCACAATAATAAAGTTATAAATCTAATGACATCGGAGCTCGGGTTTCATTAAGATGAATAGTTTCTGTGAGGACAGGTAGACTGACTCAATTACAGGAGCCATCACTGTCCCTCCGCTGAATGTAATTACACAATTAATGAGCTGTGCTTGGAAAATTGAAGGATTTCATGAAGGAAACAGAAAATTGACTTTCTTAATTAATGTTTTATTTAATTGCCCATCTTTGTATTTGGAGGTCAGCAGTTATCCTATACCTGTAAGTATAAAGGAAGGTATTAAAAACATTCTGCTCCAATCACTAATGGTTCTTAAAGGGCTTGTCCACACTCATGATCTCTGCTTGCAGACAGTGAGATTGTATTTTTTCTTTTAGAGGCTGAGAGCCCATCCTGACCTTATCCTACTTTCATAGCTGAGGGTTTGTAACCGTGTACTTCATCCACTATGTACTTTTGCAAACTAAGTGGTCTGCACCAAAACATGGAAATATGCCTGTTTTTAGGGCTCGTTCAGAAGAGTTATAGTTTGTTTGCAAAACTAATAACCTATGGACAGCAATGCAACTCTATGGGGTAGTTCACATGACTGTATTTACACACGGACCAATGTAATAAAATCGTGGCTTGTGAACTGTTTTTAGTAGTTATATTCCTATACATAAGGGCAGTATTATGGTAGTTATATTCTTGTACATATGAGCAGTATTATAGTAGTTATATTCTTGTACATAGGGGCAGTATTATAGTAGTTATATTCTTGTACATAGGGGCAGTATTATAGTAGTTATATTCTTGTACATAGGGGCAGTATTACAGTAATAATGATTTTAATGCACTTTAAGCCTGTGACTGTCACTGGTAGGAATCACCCGTTTTTGTGTCTATGGATATGAAGATGGACTTTGGATTTATGTGCTTTTAACAAAAATGGAATAAAAGGTATTTTTTATGGACATCACCCACGCTGGACTTCTGCTTTTTCTTCGTAATACTTGCAGCACTGCATGATCCGTGCGCTGGGACTGAGAGGAGGTGAGCTGATCTTCGTTGCTTTTTCTTTTCCAGTATTACAGTAGTTATATTCTTGTACATAGGGGCAGTATTATAGTAGTTATATTCTTGTACATAGAGGGTAGTATTATAGTAGTTATATTCTTGTACATAGGAGCAGTATTATAGTAGTTATATTCTTGTACATAGGAGCAGTATTATAGTAGTTATATTCTTGTACATAGGAGCAGTATTATAGTAGTTATATTCTTGTACATAGGAGCAGTATTATAGTAGTTATATTCTTGTACATAGGAGCAGTATTATAGTAGTTATATTCTTGTACATAGGGGCAGTATTATAGTAGTTATATTCTTGTACATTGGGGCAGTATTATAGTAGTTATATTCTTGTACATGGGAGCAGTATTATAGTAGTTATATTCCTATACATAGGGGCAGTATTATAGTAGTTATATTCTTGTACATTGGGGCAGTATTATAGTAGTTATATTCTTGTACATGGGAGCAGTATTATAGTAGTTATATTCCTATACATAGGGGCAGTATTATAGTAGTTATATTCTTGTACATAGGGGGCAGTATTATAGTAGTTATATTCTTGTACATAGGAGCAGTATTATAGTAGTTATATTCTTGTACATAGGAGCAGTATTATAGTAGTTATATTCTTGTACATGGGAGCAGTATTATAGTAGTTATATTCCTATACATAGGGGCAGTATTATAGTAGTTATATTCTTGTACATAGGGGCAGTATTATAGTAGTTATATTCTTGTACATGGGAGCAGTATTATAGTAGTTATATTCCTATACATAGGGGCAGTATTATAGTAGTTATATTCTTGTACATGGGAGCAGTATTATAGTAGTTATATTCCTATACATAGGGGCAGTATTATAGTAGTTATATTCTTGTACATAGGGGCAGTATTATAGTAGTTATATTCTTGTACATAGAGGGTAGTATTATAGTAGTTATATTCTTGTACATAGGGGGCAGTATTATAGTAGTTATATTCTTGTACATAGGGGCAGCATTATAGTAGTTATATTCTTGTACATAGGGGCAGTATTATAGTAGTTATATTCTTGTACATAGGGGCAGCATTATAGTAGTTATATTCATGTACATAGCGGGCAGTATTATAGTAGTTATATTCTTGTACATAGGAGCAGTATTATAGTAGTTATATTCTTGTACATAGGAGCAGTATTATAGTTGTTATATTCTTGTACATAGGGGCAGTATTATAGTAGTTATGTTCTTGTACATAGGGGGGCGGTATTATAGTAGTTATATTTTTGTACATAGGAGCAGTATTATAGTAGTTATATTCGTGTACATAGGAGCAGTATTATAGTAGTTATATTCTTGTACATAGGAGCAGTATTATAGTAGTTATATTCTTGTACATAGGAGCAGTATTATAGTAGTTATATTCTTGTACATAGGAGCAGTATTATAGTAGTTATATTCTTGTACATAGGAGCAGTATTATAGTAGTTATATTCTTGTACATAGGGGCAGTATTATAGTAGTTATATTCTTGTACATTGGGGCAGTATTATAGTAGTTATATTCTTGTACATGGGAGCAGTATTATAGTAGTTATATTCCTATACATAGGGGCAGTATTATAGTAGTTATATTCTTGTACATAGGGGCAGTATTATAGTAGTTATATTCTTGTACATAGGAGCAGTATTATAGTAGTTATATTCTTGTACATAGGGGCAGCATTATAGTAGTTATATTCTTGTACATAGGGGCAGTATTATAGTAGTTACCAAACCGCTGCATGACCAGCTCTACCCTAACCTACTGTATCCTCACCCATCCCTTGTAGATTGTGAGCCTTCACGGGCAGGGTCCTCTCTCCTACTGTACCTATTATGACTTGTATTGTTCGAGATTATTGTACTTGTTTTTATTATGTATAACCCTCCTCACTTGTAAAGCGCCATGGAATAAATGGCGCTATAACAATAAATAATAATAATAATAATAGTTATATTCTTGTACATAGGGGCAGCATTATAGTAGTTATATTCATGTACATAGCGGGCAGTATTATAGTAGTTATATTCTTGTACATAAGGGCAGTATTATAGTAGTTATATTCTTGTACATAGGAGCAGTATTATAGTAGTTATATTCTTGTACATAGGAGCAGTATTATAGTAGTTATATTCTTGTACATAGGGGGCGGTATTATAGTAGTTATATTTTTGTACATAGGAACAGTATTATAGTAGTTATATTCTTGTACATAGGGGGCAGTATTATAGTAGTTATATTCTTGTACATAGGAGCAGTATTATAGTAGTTATATTCTTGTACATAGGAGCAGTATTATAGTAGTTATATTCTTGTATATAGGAGCAGTATTATAGTAGTTATATTCTTGTACATTGGGGCAGTATTATAGTAGTTATATTCTTGTACATAGAGGGTAGTATTATAGTAGTTATATTCTTGTACATAGGGGCAGTATTATAGTGGTTATATTCTTGTACATAGGAGCAGTATTATAGTAGTTATATTCTTGTACATAGGGGCAGTATTATAGTAGTTATATTCTTGTATATAGGAGCAGTATTATAGTAGTTATATTCTTGTACATAGGGACATTATTATAGTAGTTATATTCTTGTACATAGGGGCAGTATTATAGTAGTTATATTCATGTACATAGGGGCAGTATTATAGTAGTTATATTCTTGTATATAGGAGCAGTATTATAGTAGTTATATTCTTGTACATAGGGACATTATTATAGTAGTTATATTCTTGTACATAGGAGCAGTATTATAGTAGTTATATTCTTGTACATAGGAGCAGTATTATAGTAGTTATATTCTTGTACATAGGGACATTATTATAGTAGTTATATTCTTGTACATAGGAGCAGTATTATAGTAGTTATATTCTTGTACATAGGAGCAGTATTATAGTAGTTATATTCTTGTATATAGGAGCAGTATTATAGTAGTTATATTCTTGTACATAGGGACAGTATTATAGTAGTTATATTCATGTACATAGGGGGCAGTATTATAGTAGTTATATTCATGTACATAGGAGCAGTATTATAGTAGTTATATTCTTGTACATAGGGGCAGTATTATAGTAGTTATATTCTTGTACATAGGGGCAGTATTATAGTAGTTATATTCTTGTACATAGGGGCAGTATTATAGTAGTTATATTCTTGTACATAGGGGCAGTATTATAGTAGTTATATTCTTGTACATAGGGGCAGTATTATAGTAGTTATATTCTTGTACATAGGAGCAGTATTATAATAGTTATATTCTTGTACATAGGAGCAGTATTATAGTAGTTATATTCTTGTACATAGGGGCAGTATTATAGTAGTTATATTCTTGTACATAGGAGCAGTATTATAGTAGTTATATTCTTGTACATAGGGGCAAAATTATAGTAGTTATATTCATGTACATAGGGGGCATTATTACACTAGTTACCATATATTCTTGTACATTCCTTCTTTGCCGCTTTCAGGTTCAGCATATTTGAAGACTTTCCAGTTGCAGTAGTGACATCTAGAGGTGGAGCTGTGTACTGCGTTGCGTTTGGAAATCAGTGAGGTGCAGGAGAACAATTATAGCCTGACATGCATATATTATCTCATAATAACCATAAACTGCAAATGTCACATCTCATGATTTTGGTGTGAGGATATTAAGCGCTCATCATGCTCATGTTTCTGCCCAGAAGCAAGTTGTCTTCTGTTTGTGCTGACATTTGCTATAGGGAGATTTATGGGTTTTCCAGATTATACATATAATTCTGCTCTCCAGTGGTGTACCACTGTAATGAAATGCACATTTATACAACATGGGTAAAATTAGATGTAAATTTATTAAAAAAATATTCAATATTCATAATAAATAAACTTTCCTGAGCAATGTCATCAAATCAGAACCAGGCGTTGTATTTCCAGCAGAAATCTGGGGACTTTGATTTTGGACATAAATGAGTAACCAAAATTTGTATATTTTATTTTCCTGGTGTAAGATGTGTTATCTTCACACTTATTATTGCATTTGTGGTTTCCACTTCTGTGCAGGACAGACACTAACACTGCGCAGTAGAAGCGCTGGAATCATTAGGACGATCTGACGGAGTCAAGGAACACCAGGGGGTGAACACCAGGGGGCGCTATTATAAGGGTGAACACCAGGGGGCGCTATTATAAGGGTGAACACCAGGGGGCGCTATTATAAGGGTGAACACCAGGGGTCGCTATTATAAGGGTGAACACCAGGGGGCGCTATTATAAGGGTGAACACCAGTGGGCGCTATTGTAAACGTTTATAACAGCAATATCCGGACACAGGAGCCATTCAGGTGCAAAATTTAGTTTTACGCACTTAGGTGGTCGGGGACATCTGTGCTACAGTAAATGAAGACTCATGTTGCAGTAATGACTTCCCAACTACTCGCGTGTCTTCTGCAGTCAGTTACATTCTTACCAACAACAAGGGGTGTAGGTTTCTCACCCCCAGTCCCACCCAGAACACTCTTCATCCACCCAGAAACACCAACTTGTGGACACGGTTTACATAATCTCCGGAGCAGCCGAGGGGCACTAGCTGGGATGGAAGCTAATGCGTCTTCTATAATTTTATACATTTTATTTTTTTGGCCTTATTTTAAAAAAAATCAGAAAAAAACCCTTTAACTCAAACGACAGTAGATAAATCACATTGACGTGCCACAAAGAATGGAAAATGCTAATCCCATAAAGAGTTACATAAAAGGAGAGGCCCTGCGAGCAAATATTAATTCAGCTACTGAACTTCCATCATGTAAGACTATGCATGTTATATATATTATATATATATATATATATATATATATATATACAGTATACATGGCACATAGGGCATTAGACTTCACCGTATTCATGTTTCTCCCTATAGGGTCTTTGTGGTCTGTGCCGACTTCCTGGCTTCTCAGTTATTAATATTTGCTGATAAAACAGTAAAATGTAACACACTGAGCGGAGTGATGGGAATTAAAGGGATAGTCACTTATCTTTTCATTTCCTTATACAGTTCTCACCTGGTCATAAATGTCTGATTGCTGGGAGCCAACAGTTGGGACCCCCAGGAATTCTAAGCATGGGGGTCCCAAAGTTCCTGTGTAAATGGAGCGAGCACTGCCCTGGTCACTTGTGTGGGGCTGATGAAGCCTTCCATCCTTCCTGTGGATAGGGGATAAATATATTTAGTGGGAATAAATATATGGAGACTTTGAAGAACAGGGGATTCAGGAAGGGGGATAAAAGCAGCATCCGCTATCAGTCACTGGAGATGTGATATAGTGCAGTGATTATGGGGGCAAGTAGGGTCCCAGACTACACTCTTCCCATTGAAGAACACTACAGTCCTCAACCCTCAGCCTTAAATGGCAGATAACAGAAAGCAATAGATTATGTTCAACCAAACACAAAATGAGGAGAAAGCAGACAGCTGGCTGTTGTTAATGCCGAAATTACTCTCGTAAACGTTCATTTTAAGTTACTCTGTACTTGGCTTCACTATAAATTGCTTTTATAGGGATATTAAGCCGGAGAACAGTTTCTTGCAAACAAAGGAACGGCAAAAGAGAAAGGGATTAATGGATTAAATGAAATGATAATTGCATGATACGAAGGCCGATTCGACGGTGGTGGGAGGATTTATAGATAGTCCTCCTGGGGTCCACAATCGTCACATAATGAAAAGTTCTGCAACTTCGTAAAATACTTTCTATATATACTGTATAGCGCTATCATATTCTGCAGCGCTTTACATACATTATCATAATAATCTGTCATGATCACATCCTGCACTTGATACACTGTATCGAGGCATACCACTGTGGAATCAGAGCGGCACATCTCCATCCACACTGTGGGGTATTCCCACCATAATTGTAGTGAATCTGCTGACATGAATTCTACGCTTTGCTCGCGTTTCGCCAGGAAATTCAATTTGCATTGAAGTTATTCGAATCAAATACACATTCTTACCTTCGGCATCTAGACCTCATCCGCGCAGGGCACCCCACAATGCTGGGTGCCTGAAAACGCCAAAGATGGTGGTACAGGGAATACCAAAGAAAACTGTTGATTATTATTATTTATTTTATTCTTTTTTTACATTTTCCCAGCCCTTTTGATTTCTGTAAAATGATCGACGTTTTACTGGATTTCCACTAAACAAATTGCAAGAAATATTTTGTGAAATTCCAGGCAACTTTGATTCGCCTCAAAGTGATTCACTAAATCTAATATATGCAGAAATGTTTTTGACTGTTGGACCCAGCCCCTTCCAGAAAGGGGGTCCCTAGACCTTATTTTACCTGGCAAATTGGCATCCACATCCAGGCAGAGAAGATAGGTGTCCACGCATGTCTTGAGCTCCCTAAATTTCCTTCTATCAGAATCACGACTAAGCCGAGTTTCTACAAATGAAGAAGGGATTGTTGAAAATCATCACTTAGTCCCATTTCAGTTACCAAAAATTAGCTCCCAATCTGCACCCCTTGAGTCTAAGCAGTGCATGTTAGGAATCCATGCTCAAAAATTGCCATCCACCCACTGCCCACCAGTCTCTTGCCAACTCTCCACCAAACGTCCAGAAGGGCAGACTTTCCTGACACCCGGGGAGCCTCAGTAGCCTCCAGCCACCTCCTGGGTATCAGGTTTACGAGACTTTCGCGGTACGAAATGCTCAACAAAGGGGCATGGTAGAGGCATTTAGAAGTTTTGACAGAGGCATGAAGGTAACTTGCCCCCAAAAAGTGGGTGCAGCAGCATAGAAAACTTGAACGCGGCTTGCTTTGCACACTGTGGACTCTTCACCTGGACATGCAGAAGAAGTTAACAAAGTCTCTCCACTATGAAAGACCCTTTCTAATGGGTGGTGATGGGCAAACCTAGCCCCCATCATGGTGCCCTTTGCTTTTGAACTTCAAAGGTCCTCTCCATTGCCCGTTAGATATCTGGTGGGAGCCTAAGAGGCTGTGTATGAATATAGACATCTCTGTGTTGAGGTGTTTGAGGACATCGGTGACACATTTCACAGTTCTCGCTTCTCCGCTGCCTGCAGTGGTCAGTCTGCCATTGTCACACTCTCACCTTCGGGGGACAGGCAGACCGACTCCTCCGGCACACGGCAGAGTAATGACTTGATATTCGATGGTATCTAGAGTTCCACTTACATCTTCTTCCTGTCCTAATAAAGCGGGCACAAGATAAAGTAAATAGTTTTGTACCTTGTGCATCAGATAAAGACTCGTGGTGCCCTGATACCGGACTAAATCCATAACCTAAAGGAACTCGGAAGATTTCTGATAAAAACAGAGGAAAGTTTCAGGAAGATTAATGTCTCTATAAGTCAGAGCAGAACTTCTACAAGGACATCCTTCATGTTCCCATGATCAAAATGCAGCAAATTTAGGCATGTTGTGGTTCAGGTCGCTGTACACCCTGGATGAAAATGTGTTCTGGTTCAGATTGGGCATACCTGGGTGGTCCTGGGAGGCAGGACCTACTATAACTGTCCCTGCTTCACTTACAAAGGTGTCCGCGGGACCCCCAATCACAAGACGTCATCTAACCCTTATCACCTGTCCTATCTAAATGATCAGCGCATGACTCAAAAATCTTCCATATTGCTGCTATTTTATTCCAGCATTCAATTTCTCTGTTGTCCCTTCTCAAGAGTTGACGAGCATGAATAATAACGTCCTACAAATTAACCCAGCAGTGCTGGCCTTGTGCTCATGAATCAGGACTCTCAGGTTGAGCAGAGCCGCAGGGCCATCCCATAAGGATAAGGATGCAATACATAGAATTTTAGAACGTTACAAAAGTCAGATACATTTTCATAATGAGATGGATCCAATATATTAAAATATAATTGTCCTCTATATCCCGTGCCGCACCTGTGAGCGCACAGCAGTCAGAGTGCTCCAGTCACATTGCAATTATCCCCGCTCCGGTTATGGGGGGATACAGAAAATGTTATCAGCTAATGAGTTATAATATAGCCGCCTGCTGTTAATAGCCACAGACATCACACCGGGCAAACTGGCCGGGCCACCAAGAGACAGCGGGATCGGGGAGACTGCTGGAGAGGCGCTACTTGTGGAAGAAAGCAGCCATGTTTTTGTAATCTCATACATACCCTTTAATGCTAGTTATAATGCTTAATGCCTTCTTTAGTGGACCAGAAAATCTGTGTGACATACCCTTCAGCTTCTATTTTACATATACGGTATATATAACTTAAAGGGTTGTCTTGTCCAGGTTAGATAACTATTTTTCATTTCCTGTCAGTAAACTTTGCGGTAATAGAGGGGTCTTCTTTTCAGGATCCTCATCTCTTTCCACAGAGGAGAGATTTTACAAAAAGAACCTCTCACTCTGGAGGACCCAAAATATTTAGAGTTGAGAGTCCTCAGTGGCTGATACCTTTTAGTGGCTAACTGAAAAGATGGAAACAAATTGCAGCTTTCGAGACTACACAGGTCCCTTCATCAGGCATAGACTAATACAAATTCTGAAGAAATACATATTTATGCACAACACAGCCCAGAAATAATGCCATAGATAAGACAGGTGACGAGAAGCAGAACTACCATTATGTGAGTGATAAACCGCTGTGTCCATAAATATTGGAACAGTTCATAGATAAGGAGTGTGAATGTTTTATTGTCCTCTGATTGGGGTCTGGTTCTGTGTTATGATGCCCCCACACGGTCTGAGGATCAAATTCCTTCATTGATGTGAAAAGACATAAATCCATGCGACACATTCATTCCTGCACTGAGAGTGTCAAAGGTCATCATGAGTATATGTCTCTCTGAGATGTGAAATTACCCTTTAATACAAGTAATTTCATGTCCATGGTGCTGTGATCAGGGAGACAAAAATGTATTGCCACAAGTAGATCCATTATTTTTTCTCTTATTGTGTGGCGATGAGAATTCATCCTTGTTCTCAGTTTTTTTCCCTGTCTCCCCTACATATAGACCCCCAGTTGGACATTTAGTATACATAGGTACCACATTATATGTGATGCAGCTGAAAGTCGAAAGCTTGCAATTTGTCACCATCTTTTCAGTTAGCCATTAAAAGGTATCAACCACTGAGGACTCTCAATTCTAAATATTTTTCTATCTACTGGCCAACATGGTATCAAGATATATATCTTTCCTATATCAATCTGGAGGACCCAGGCAGCCCATTAATGTGAATGGCCAAGGTGTAATGCTTCATTTCTCCTGTGGTGGCGACAGAGGGAAAGGAAACACTGCCAGGTTTCCTCGCAGATCACGGCTGATCGATCAGTGATAATTAACCCTTTGAACAAGTATTCGATTATTTCCATCTTTAAGGGGAAAATGCTAATTGTTTCTTACCCCCAGATCTGAGGTTTGGGGCCCTTTGTTCCTCCTGCCTCAAGACAAGTAAACAGCAGTTTCCCATTGGTAAATACTGGAGTAATTAGCTGATCCGACGCTCATGCATTGTTAATTATGGCGACATAATCTGCACATTCGGGGACGCTCGGCATATGTTATCAGCTCTGTTTCTCTATCACTTATCACAAAATATGCAGATTGTATTTCTTTCTTTCTTTGTGCAGCTGCCAGTAATGTTCCCTCATTAAATCTGTAGGAATTTCCTGCGACGTGTCACACGAGAATAGCGACCGGTTTTCTGACAGCAAGAGGGTGAAGGGCAACATTAATTCTTTCTTCTCCATGTTTCACAAAATTTATTTTAAAGGGGCTCTGTCATTTTCATATTTAATCTGGTTTATATACTGTACTTTGCATTAGGTTATATTAATCTCCACCTCCTACTGTTCTTCCTGACTTTTACTATTAGTCGCACATGTGAAATGCGTTGGCCAGCAGAGGGCAACAATGAGCAAAGGAGAAAGCTCCTCCCAGGATCAGGGAAAAAAATCACCATCCCGAGCAGTAACGGGAGGGACATTCACACTCAGATATTGGGGGTTTCAGTGCAGCTATCGCATACAATATATCGACCATATCATTTCTGAAGGATCACTGCAGCATGGCTGTAAGTATCAAATACAACCGGACTGGCCCTTTAAATTCCCGATCGCCATGTTAAAATACTTTAATCGTCTTGGTGAGCTCTCTGTTGAAATGACTTGTATAAATGGCTTTAATTTCAATGATTTAGGTCAAGTGGTTTGTTTACTCTCCGACAACGGAAGGGACAGTTCGTCCTTTAACTATTGCGCTGCCGTACGTCTCCAGGCAGAAAACGCTCAAAAGAATGAACATATGCATTTCTTTAAAAATATATTACTTTTCTGTTCATATCTTCAGGCTTTTCAGCATCTTTTTACCCCTTCAGGTTTCCAAAGGCGCCAAGTGGTCAAAGAGTCCAGTAAATTTGTCCATTCTTCAAGAGTTTTCCGACGTGAAGACGATCTTACTTTACAAGTCAAAAAGAAGGCTCTGATGATGTCCCATGCGTCTTTTTGAGCTTTTTGCCATTTTTGCTTCAAAAACTGCTAGCGCTTGTTTCATTGTTTAACGAACACTAATAAAAAAAGATGCCACACAAACACTTGAAAAACAATTAAAAAAAGCTGAAAAATACTTTTCTGGGGAAAAAAAAAATGTTTCCTGAAGCATCTGACTCATTAAGAATCTCTGAGGTTTCACACTCCGCAAAATAATCCAAATAAACCTGCTCTAATAAAGCCCTTTGGATTGTTAGATTGAGCGCTGATCCAAAACTCCTAGCTATCACTTTACAAGATAGAAAAATAAAAACTTTAATGGAAAATATAAGGTTTTGTGTCCACACCCTCTATGCATATCTATGTGTCTCCATGGTAACAGACTACAACTGGTGTAGTCTGATCCTGTAGTCATACCCCCTATTATTAACTAACATACTTTCTATAGGTTAGCAAAAAGTATTGGACACATAAAAGCGAGTATAACCGTAGGATCAGACTACATCGGGTTTCTGGTAGTCTGTTACCATGGAGACACATTGACCCAGAAGCATCTAAATCTGTAAAACACTTAATAGCAATTACCAGTCCTTCCTTTACCAATCGGGTCCCAGGTATGATGCACAGAAGGGTCCCCTTGACTTCAGCCCAGGGGCGATATTGTTGTAGTGAAGTACACTGTGAATTTTAGTAGTTGGTGCTACTTATTAGAAGTACACAAACCATACATTATTCGTTAGATTGATTTTTATGACAGCGACATTGTATTGGCGGGATAATGTATCTTTAAGGGGTACTCTGGGATGATAATATTAGGATAGGTCATCAGTCTCCCCTCGGAGTGGGTCCATCTCCAGTCAGCTGAGTGAAGGCGCTGTTGTGCATCTGAAGTGCTACAGCGCCATCCATTGTGCAGTGGCTGTGAATGGTACTGCAACCTGCGCCATTTCTGATGTGCGATGGTATCAAGAGTCAGATACTGAAGATGACCCAATACTTGCTAATAATAAGTATCAATACCATTCTTCCCCTCAACCTGGCTGTATTTTCTTTTTCCCGTGTTTCCGATTTTGAGATACAACCTTGTCTTCCTAATATCTACACAAGACTAACAAATCCAGTGTATCATCAAACGGCTAAAATGATTCCTCCCTGATGTATTTGGGCACTATTACTCCAATAAGTTATCACCCTGAGTGGTCCCTGACTTTTATCTTGCACTCAGTGTATACTTATATTTTATGTACGTTCCTCGGGGGGCCGGCACTCGGTCTACGGAGGACAGAACACAGAGCGGTTACTCATTAGGTAAGTTTAAAGACTTTATATTCCGAGACAAGACCGAGACGGGGTGGTCCGGTGTTTGCAGGGGCCGATATAAGTCGGACCCCGGTTTTGTCCTTGTGAATTATTTACACCGTCTCCTGGTTTCTTCCATCGGCTGAGGCCACGTTCTCATCCTGCATCTGCAGACCTGGTCCTTAATGCGAGCTAAAAGTAAAAAAAAAAAAAAAAAAGGCCTGGAAATAAAGAGTCCTGCAGCTACAGTGGGATCAATAGGCAGAATCCCCCCGCGGCCACAGCCCGGACAGCAATGAATTCACCAGCTTTTATTGTAACCAATTGCAATTCTAGTACATTTGTCAATCAATAAAACAATAGCGGTAACGGTTATTACTGCCGGCCGTCTTGTTTTCTTTTTTTTTCCTGGATATTAGGAACGTTTTCCTTCTCCATTTTTGTAAAATAAACCATATAATTGATGCAAGAGTCAGAGGTCTGGAATACAGATTTGGGGAGTTTTTTTTATCGGACAAAACAAATTTGCTGTTGTCTCGGAAATCTGATGAATCTATTTGCTTGTCATTATTGGAATATTTCCTGGGACACAGGAGCTTACAACCTGACTTGTTATAAGCATGCATAAGATGGCCATTTAAAGAGCTTACCCTCCTCACAGGGGTAGGCCACTTAGTAACTTTTTGGGAAAGGTGTCTGTTGTGAAATTGGATTCTGGGCTCCCCCGGTGGCCACTTGTGGAATTTAACTTGTGTGCATCATCCCCTCTGTTCACCTGCTCCTATCAGGATGTGGGAGTCGCTATATAACCTTGCTCCTCTGTCAGTTTCATGCCGGTCAACAATGTAATCAGTAGCCTTTCTGTGCATGTTCCTGCTACTAGACAACTCCCAGCTAAGTTGGACTTTTGTCCTTGTGTGTTTTTGCATTTTGTTCCTGTTCACAGCTGCTGTTTCGTTACTGTGTCTGGAAAGCTCTTGTGAGCGGAAATTGCCACTCTGGTGTTATGAGTTAACGCTAGAGTCTTAAAGTAATTTCTGGATGGTGTTTTGATAGGGTTTTCTGCTGACCATGAAAGTGCCCTTTCTGTCTTCATGCTATCTAGTAAGCGGACCTCGATTTTGCTAAACCTATTTTCATACTACGTTTGTCATTTCATCTTAAATCACCGCCAATATATGTGGGGGCCTCTGTCTGCCTTTTGGGAAAATTTCTCTAGAGGTGAGCCAGGACTGTCTTTTCCTCTGCTAGGATTAGGTAGTTCTCCGGCTGGCGCTGGGCATCTAGGGGTAAAAAAACGTAGGCATGCTACCCGGCCACTTCTAGTTGTGCGGCAGGTTTAGTTCATGGTCAGTATAGTTTCCATCTTCCAAGAGCTAGTTCTCATATATGCTGGGCTATGTTCTCTCGCCATTGAGAATCACGACAGTTTGACCGGCCCAAAAAAGGGTTAAATTACTGGCTGAGAAAGGAGAGAAAAAAGAAGTCTGCTACAATTTTTTTTTTTTTTTTTTTCCCCTCTAGTTCTGAGTGTGCTCTTAATTGAATCACTTGCTAGTCTGCCTATACTGCAGCCTTCCTCTCTTTCTCTCCTTCTAATCCTTGAATGGCTCTGTGTTCACCTGTTTCAAATGGATCTTCAGAGTGTAGCTACAGGTTTGAATAATCTCGCCACAAAGGTACAAAATTTGCAAGATTTTGTTGTTCATGCACCTATGTCTGAGCCTAGAATTCCTTTGCCTGAATTCTTCTCGGGGAATAGATCTCACTTTCAAAATTTTAAAAATAATTGCAAATTGTTTTTGTCCCTGAAGTCTCGCTCTGCCGGAGACCCTGCACAGCAGGTCAGGATTGTGATTTCCTTGCTCCGGGGCGACCCTCAGGACTGGGCTTTTGCATTGGCACCAGGGGATCCTGCGTTGCTCAATGTGGATGCGTTTTTTCTGGCCTTGGGGTTGCTTTATGAGGAACCTCATTTAGAGCTTCAGGCGGAAAAGGCCTTGATGTCCTTGTCTCAGGGGCAAGATGAAGCTGAAATATACTGCCAAAAATTCCGCAAATGGTCTGTGCTTACTCAGTGGAATGAGTGCGCCCTGGCGGCGATTTTCAGAGAAGGTCTCTCTGATGCCATTAAGGATGTTATGGTGGGGTTCCCTGTGCCTGCGAGTCTGAATGAGTCCATGACGATGGCTATTCAGATCGATAGGCGTCTGCGGGAGCGCAAACCTGTGCACCATTTGGCGGTGTCTACTGAGAAAACGCCAGAAAATATGCAATGTGATAGAATTCTGTCCAGAAGCGAGCGGCAGAATTTTAGACGAAAAAATGGGTTGTGCTTCTATTGTGGTGATTCAACTCATGTTATATCAGCATGCTTTAAGCGTACTAAGAAGCCTGACAAGTCTGTTTCAATTAGCACTTTACAGTCTAAGTTTATTCTATCTGTGACCCTGATTTGTTCTTTGTCATCTATTACCGCGGACGCCTATGTCGACTCTGGCGCTGCTTTGAGTCTTATGGATTGGTCCTTTGCCAAACGCTGTGGGTATGATTTGGAGCCATTGGAGGCTCCGATACCTCTGAAAGGGATTGACTCCACCCCATTGGCTAGTAATAAACCACAATACTGGACTCAAGTGACTATGCGTGTTAATCCGGATCACCAGGAGGTTATTCGCTTTCTGGTGCTGTATAATCTACATGATGTTTTGGTGCTGGGATTGCCATGGCTGCAATCTCATAACCCAGTCCTCGACTGGAGAGCTATGTCTGTGTTAAGCTGGGGATGTAAAGGAACTCATGGGGACGTACCTTTGGTTTCCATTTCATCATCTATTCCCTCTGAGATTCCTGAATTCTTGTCTGACTTTCGTGACGTTTTTGAAGAACCCAAGGTTGGTTCACTACCTCCGCACCGGGAGTGCGATTGTGCCATAGACTTGATCCCGGGTAGTAAATACCCTAAGGGTCGTTTATTTAATCTGTCTGTGCCTGAACACGCTGCTATGCGAGAATATATAAAGGAGTCCTTGGAAAAGGGACATATTCGTCCTTCGTCATCTCCCTTAGGAGCCGGTTTTTTCTTTGTGTCTAAGAAAGACGGCTCTTTGAGGCCGTGTATTGATTATCGACTTTTGAATAAAATCACGGTTAAATATCAATATCCGTTACCACTGCTTACTGATTTGTTTGCTCGCATAAAGGGGGCCAAGTGGTTCTCTAAGATTGATCTCCGTGGGGCGTATAATTTGGTGCGAATCAAGCAGGGGGATGAGTGGAAAACCGCATTTAATACGCCCGAGGGCCATTTTGAGTATTTGGTGATGCCTTTTGGTCTTTCAAATGCCCCTTCAGTCTTCCAGTCCTTTATGCATGACATTTTCCGCGATTATTTGGATAAATTTATGATTGTGTATCTGGATGATATTCTGATTTTTTCGGATGACTGGGACTCTCATGTCCAGCAGGTCAGGAGGGTTTTTCAGGTTTTGCGGTCTAATTCCTTGTGTGTGAAGGGTTCTAAGTGTGTTTTTGGGGTTCAGAAGATTTCCTTCTTGGGATACATTTTTTCCCCCTCTTCCATCGAGATGGATCCTGTCAAGGTTCAGGCTATTGGTGATTGGACGCAACCCTCTTCTCTTAAGAGTCTTCAGAAATTTTTGGGCTTTGCTAACTTTTATCGTCGATTTATTGCTGGTTTTTCTGATGTTGTAAAACCATTGACTGATTTGACTAAGAAGGGTGCTGATGTTGCTGATTGGTCCCCTGATGCTGTGGAGGCCTTTCGGGAGCTCAAGCGCCGCTTTTCTTCCGCCCCAGTGTTGCGTCAGCCTGATGTTGCTCTTCCTTTTCAGGTTGAGGTCGACGCTTCTGAAATCGGAGCTGGGGCGGTGTTGTCGCAGAGAAGTTCCGACTGCTCCGTGATGAGACCTTGTGCTTTTTTTTCCCGTAAATTTTCGCCCGCCGAGCGGAATTATGATATTGGGAATCGGGAGCTTTTGGCCATGAAGTGGGCTTTTGAGGAGTGGCGTCACTGGCTTGAGGGGGCCAGACATCAGGTGGTGGTATTGACTGACCACAAAAATTTAATTTACCTTGAGTCTGCCAGGCGCCTGAATCCTAGACAAGCGCGCTGGTCGTTGTTTTTCTCTCGGTTTAATTTTGTGGTGTCTTACCTACCGGGTTCTAAGAATGTTAAGGCGGATGCCCTTTCTAGGAGTTTTGAGCCTGACTCCCCTGGTAATTCTGAGCCCACAGGTATCCTTAAAGATGGAGTGATATTGTCTGCCGTTTCTCCAGACCTGCGGCGGGCCTTGCAGGAGTTTCAGGCGGATAGACCTGATCGTTGCCCACCTGGTAGACTGTTTGTTCCTGATGATTGGACCAGTAGAGTCATCTCTGAGGTTCATTCTTCTGCGTTGGCAGGTCATCCTGGAATCTTTGGTACCAGGGATTTGGTGGCAAGGTCCTTCTGGTGGCCTTCCCTGTCACGAGATGTGCGAGGCTTTGTGCAGTCTTGTGACGTTTGTGCTCGGGCCAAGCCTTGTTGTTCTCGGGCTAGTGGATTGTTGTTACCCTTGCCTATCCCGAAGAGGTCTTGGACGCACATTTCGATGGATTTTATTTCGGATCTGCCTGTTTCTCAGAAGATGTCTGTCATCTGGGTGGTGTGTGACCGTTTCTCTAAGATGGTCCATCTGGTTCCCTTGCCTAAGTTGCCTTCTTCTTCCGAGTTGGTTCCTCTGTTTTTTCAAAATGTTGTTCGTTTGCATGGTATTCCGGAGAATATCGTTTCTGACAGAGGGACCCAATTCGTGTCTAGATTTTGGCGGGCATTCTGTGCTAGGATGGGCATAGATTTGTCTTTTTCGTCTGCTTTCCATCCTCAGACTAATGGCCAGACCGAGCGGACTAATCAGACCTTGGAGACATATTTGAGGTGTTTTGTGTCTGCGGATCAGGATGATTGGGTTGCTTTTTTGCCTTTGGCGGAGTTCGCCCTCAATAATCGGGCCAGCTCTGCCACCTTGGTGTCCCCGTTTTTCTGTAATTCGGGGTTTCATCCTCGATTTTCCTCCGGTCAAGTGGAATCTTCGGATTGTCCTGGAGTGGATGCTGTGGTGGAGAGGTTGCATCAGATTTGGGGGCAGGTGGTGGACAATTTGAAGTTGTCCCAGGAGAAGACTCAGCTTTTTGCCAACCGCCGTCGTCGTGTTGGTCCTCGGCTTTGTGTTGGGGACTTGGTGTGGTTGTCTTCTCGTTTTGTCCCTATGAGGGTTTCTTCTCCTAAGTTTAAGCCTCGGTTCATCGGCCCGTACAAGATATTGGAGATTCTTAACCCTGTGTCCTTCCGTTTGGACCTCCCTGCATCCTTTTCGATTCATAATGTTTTTCATCGGTCATTGTTGCGCAGGTATGAGGTACCAGCTGTGCCTTCCGTTGAGCCTCCTGCTCCGGTGTTGGTTGAGGGTGAGTTGGAGTACGTTGTGGAAAAGATCTTGGACTCTCGTGTTTCCAGACGGAAACTCCAGTATCTGGTCAAATGGAAGGGATACGGTCAGGAGGATAATTCTTGGGTCACTGCCTCTGATGTTCATGCCTCCGATCTTGTCCGTGCCTTTCATAGGGCTCATCCTGATCGCCCTGGTGGTTCTGGTGAGGGTTCGGTGCCCCCTCCTTGAGGGGGGGGTACTGTTGTGAAATTGGATTCTGGGCTCCCCCGGTGGCCACTTGTGGAATTTAACTTGTGTGCATCATCCCCTCTGTTCACCTGCTCCTATCAGGATGTGGGAGTCGCTATATAACCTTGCTCCTCTGTCAGTTTCATGCCGGTCAACAATGTAATCAGTAGCCTTTCTGTGCATGTTCCTGCTACTAGACAACTCCCAGCTAAGTTGGACTTTTGTCCTTGTGTGTTTTTGCATTTTGTTCCTGTTCACAGCTGCTGTTTCGTTACTGTGTCTGGAAAGCTCTTGTGAGCGGAAATTGCCACTCTGGTGTTATGAGTTAACGCTAGAGTCTTAAAGTAATTTCTGGATGGTGTTTTGATAGGGTTTTCTGCTGACCATGAAAGTGCCCTTTCTGTCTTCATGCTATCTAGTAAGCGGACCTCGATTTTGCTAAACCTATTTTCATACTACGTTTGTCATTTCATCTTAAATCACCGCCAATATATGTGGGGGCCTCTGTCTGCCTTTTGGGAAAATTTCTCTAGAGGTGAGCCAGGACTGTCTTTTCCTCTGCTAGGATTAGGTAGTTCTCCGGCTGGCGCTGGGCATCTAGGGGTAAAAAAACGTAGGCATGCTACCCGGCCACTTCTAGTTGTGCGGCAGGTTTAGTTCATGGTCAGTATAGTTTCCATCTTCCAAGAGCTAGTTCTCATATATGCTGGGCTATGTTCTCTCGCCATTGAGAATCACGACAGGTGTCATGATTATGAAGCCAATCACAGTATGTCTCAGCAATAAGCTGCAATCTGTGGGAGAACCCAGGAGATGGCCTCCGTTTATCATCTGTAGGTTCTGATCGCTCAACCTCATATGATCCTACTGAATGATCATGAGTGAATGGGGTACATGGCTATGTAAGGTGAGCAGGGCGATAGTCATGGGCGAGAGGCTGCTGTTTTCACACATCCTGGCACCCTACAAATAAAGTGTCCCGATTCCCATGTGCGTGTGGTGCCTGAGGCTTCTGCTATATCCAGGCTGTCGGATCCAGGAACATCCGCACACAAGTCAGGGAACAATCGCTTCTTAACAAACAGTTCAACTTTACTTAGCATCTTGAGAGTTCTAATAGCAGTTACAGCACGTACGTACGTCCTCACTTTCTCTGGTTGTTCCGCCTGAGCTATCCCTCGGTCCCTGAAATACTCTGTCCTGTCCTCTGTCCTTAAGTCCCGTCTCCCTCCTGCGTTTTCCCGTCTGGCTTCCACTTGTTGGAAGGGAATAAGGCACGCTTCCCAGTGCCTGGTCCTGGACGTAGGCCCCAGATGTTACAGGAATGTCCTCTGAAGACAGTTGCCAAAGTTCTCATTATGCCCAACAGTCCGTACTTCTTGTGCCCTCCATTTATCACATTACATCACGTAAATCAAGCACATTAGTGCCTATTAAACTCTATGCAGTTCCATATATTACGAGTCACAAAAATACAATAAAATCACACATTTTGTACAAACACTGTTTTTTAAGGGAGACAGCCCGTCACACCCTTACAGCTAAACTAGTGTTCCTGCTCCTTTATTCTTAGCTTCATTGATCAGTTTTCACACTAGTATGTGAGCCTCATACTATAAGAAAAGATTAAGTTGCACCCTGAATTGCTAAGAATAATCACTTTACAAAATTGGAACTGCATTATTGCCATAGAAAATAGGAAACACTACATTATGTACATGGGTAATATTGGAAAAATTAAAATGCAAAATTGCTATGAAAAATTACAATAAAAAATAAGGTAGCTTCATACTATACTGACAAGTACTGTTGTGTAGAAATCACTTTTCAGCAGCCATATCATTATCATCACAGGCAGAATAACAATGTCAAGTAACAAATATAGATATCACAGGATCAATCATTTACAAAGGGGTTGATGTCTCAGCTCACCTCCTTCTCCCTTCTTGCACAATTACCTCTGCACAGGCCATAGAGCATGCCTGCAGCACACTCCCATATAAGTCAATAGTTCATGATCACAGCTCCCCTCCTCCCCTCCTTGCACAATTACCTCTGCACAGGCCATAGAGCATACCTGCAACACTCTCCCATATAAGTCAATAGTTCATGGTTACAGCTCACTTCCTCCTCTCCTTGTACAATTACCTCTGCACAGGTCATAGAGTATGCCTGCAACACTCTCCCATATAAGTTAATAGTTCATGGTCACAGCTCACTTCCTCCCCCTCGTTGTACAATTACCTCTGCACAGGTCATAGAGCATGCCTGCAACACTCTCCCATATAAGTCAATAGTTCATGGTTACAGCTCACTTCCTCCTCTCCTTGTACAATTACCTCTCCACAGGTCATAAAGCATGACTGCAGCACTCTCCCATATAAGTCAATAGTTCATGGTCACAGCTCACCTCCTCCACCTCACACAATTACCTCTGCACAGGTCATAGAGCATGCCTGCAACACTCTCCCATATATGTTGGTAGTAGATGGTAACAGCTCACCTCCTTCACTTCACACAATTACCTCTACACAGGTCATAGAGCATGCCTGCAGCACTCTCCCATATAAGTCAATAGTTCATGGTCACAGCTCACCTCCTCCACCTCCTTGCACAATTACCTCTGCACAGATCATAGAGCATGCCTGCAGTACTCTCCCATATAAGTCAATAGTTCATCGTTACAGCTCACTTCCTCCACCTCCTTACACAATTACCTCTGCGCAGATCATAAAGCATGCCTGCAGCACTCTCCCATATATGTTGGTAGTTCATGGTCACAGCTCACCTCCTCCACCTCCTTGCACAATTACCTCTGCACAGATCATAGAGCATGCCTGCAGTACTCTCCCATATAAGTCAATAGTTCATCGTTACAGCTCACTTCCTCCACCTCCTTACACAATTACCTTTGCACAGATCATAGAGCATGCCTGCAGCACTCACCCATATAAGTCAATGGTTCATCATCATAGCTCACCTTCTCCCCTCCTTACACAGTTACCTCTGCACAGGTCATAAAGCATGCCTGCAACACTCTCCCATATATGTCGGTAGTTTATGGTCACAGCTCACCTCCTCCACTTCCTTACACAATTACCTCTGCACAGGCCATAGAGCATGCCTGCAACACTCTCCCATATATGTCGGTAGTTTATGGTCACAGCTCACCTCCTCCACCTCCATACACAATTACCTTTGCACAGGTAATAGAGCATGCCTGCAACACTCTCCCATATAAGTCGGTAGTTCATGGTCACAGGTCACCTCCTCCACCTCCTTGCACAATTACCTCTGTACAGATCATAGAGCATGCCTGCAACACTCTTCCATATAAGTCAATAGTTCATAGTCACAGCTCACCTCCTCCACCTCCTTGCACAATTACCTCTGCACAGGTCACAGAGCATGCCTACAGCACTCCCCCATATAAGTTTAATAGTTCATGGTCACAGCTCACCTCCTCCACCTCCTTACACAATTACCTCTGCACAGGCCATAGAGCATGCCTGTAGCACTCTCCCATACAAGTCTGTAGTTCATGGTCACAGCTCACCTCCTCCCCTCCTTACACAATTACCTCTGCACAGGTCACAGAGCATGCCTGCAGCACTCTCCCATATAAGTCGGTAGTTCATGGTCACAGCTCACCTCCTCCCCTCCTTACACAACTACCTCTGCACAGATCATAGAGCATGCCTGCAGCACTCCCCCATATACGTTTAATAGTTCATGGTCACAGCTCACCTCCTCCCCTCCTTACACAATTACCTTTGCACAGGCCATAGAGCATGCCTGCAGCACTTTCCCATATAAGTCGGTAGTTCATGGTCACAGCTCACCTCCTCCCCTCCTTACACAACTACCTCTGCACAGATCATAGAGCATGCCTGCAGCACTCGCCCATATAAGTCGATAGTCCATGGTTCAGCTCACCTCCTCCACCTTCTTGCACAATTACCACTGCACAGGCCATAGAGCATGCCTGCAGCACTCCCCCATATAAGTTTAATAGTTCATGGTCACAGCTCACCTCCTCCCCTCCTTACACAATTACCTTTGCACAGGCCATAGAGCATGCCTGCAGCACTCTCCCATATAAGTCGGTAGTTCATGGTCACAGCTCACCTCCTCCCCTCCTTACACAACTACCTCTGCACAGATCATAGATCATGCCTGCAGCACTTGCCCATATAAGTCGATAGTCCATGGTTCAGCTCACCTCCTCCACCTCCTTGCACAATTACCACTGCACAGGCCATAGAGCATGCCTGCAGCACTCTCCTACCCATGTCGCTGCTTTGTATTGCAGAGCTGTGTGTGTTATATACTTCAGGATACATGTGTGATGCAGAGCTCACGCTTCTTACCGAGAACCCCATGAATATATAGTTGCTTGGGTCCAGTTCAGATTCCACAGCCGTTAGCACTGATTTGTCAGGTCACAGTGGGCAGCCGAGAGGTCAGATGGATTTTATCACAGTGACGCAGTATCTCGATCATGGAGGAGATCTCCGCTCCCATCCACCACGCCGACTGTCATCACCGTACATGAGGGCTGCCTGTAATTAAGTCACCGCTAGAAATGAGGCTTTTAATTGTATCCGCTTCACTAGTCAAATATTATAATGTCCGAAGGAAGCGCCACGCTGGACTCGGACCCCGCCGGGGTGACCGCTAGGTGCAAATTATCTCATAATGTTCTTCTATTATAACTGAATTTCTACCAAAAAGGAAAACTATTTTATAAATACTGTACTCTATATCTACCATCAGCTTTAGGCTACGTTCACACTAGCGTTAACTGCAATCCGTCACAATGCGTCATTTTGCAGAAAAAACGCATCCTGCAAAAGTGCTTGCAGGATGCGTTTTTTCTCCATTGACTAACATTAGCGACGCATTGCGATGGATTGCCACACGTCGCAACCGTCGTGAGACGGTTGCGCCGTGTTGTGGCGGTCCGCCGGGAGCAAAAAACATTACATGTAACGTTTTTTGCTCCCAACGGTCCGCTTTTTCCGACCGCGCATGCGCGGCCGGAACTCCTCCCCCACCTCCCCGCACTTCCCCGCACCTCACAATGGGGCAGCGGATGCGCTGGAAAAATGCATACGCTGCCCCCGTTGTGCGGCGGAGACAACGCTAGCGTCGGTGACCTCGGCCCAACGCACAGCGACGGGCCGAGCCCGACGCTAGTGTGAAAGTAGCCTAACATACGATTCTTAAATCTGTTTCTTGTGCTGTTTCATTAAGTCTTGGTTCCTCTGATCAATGTGACGACTTACAAAACTGCCAATTATATTATTTATCCAAGACGATATTTTCAACCCCCCCCCAAAAAAACAGTCAAAATTTCCACCCACTAGGCCTCTCCCACTGCCTGCTGTAAAGTGAAATCCGTCTGTAGCAGCAGAGATATGGAGGCAGAATACCGGAAGAGGTCGAGATCATTGTACAGGGAGGTGGCAGTGGGTCTTTACAAGAAATGGGTCTTTGCCTCACTACCGGAAGTAGGACTTTGTCTCTGCTCCTGTCTGTCAAACTGTATAAAGGCATAACAGAAAGGCGGGCTTTTATTTTGGGCAGAACTTGCCACTCGACAATGCCAGGCTCAATACATACTGGAAAGAGGAAAGTTCCAGCACCTGTAGTGCTGGCAGATTGCTAATGTATAGGGATCACCTACTAAAATAATAATGATAATATGGATAGTTCATTGACTTATTAAGACTGATATGGGTACCAAAGCCATTATTGTGGAGTTTATAGGCATGAAGAGCATACTTCTGCTTTAGCACGCTTTAAATTGGTGATGTAGCCAAGATGTCCCCCGTTATAGCTGCCGCTCCTATGAAATGCACTGATAATAAGGGACCTGCTTGTTGTCAGTGATTGGAAAGTTCTTGTTTACGGCCATAGGCTGAAAACCCTACAGAGCTAAGACTTCCCACAGCTGAGGGTGTGATACATTATGTCTAGTCTAGGGTAAGATGTATGAGCCTGGAGTCCACACAGTGTATCTCACTTCTGTAGACATGCTATAATTGTAGCAAAGTCTCAGCTGTGAGAATGATTGGCAGCAACAAGCACGGAGTACTGTTTATAAAGAAACCCTATGGAGCTCCCCCTAGTGGTGACCGCAGGCATACAAAATTTGGCAATTATCTCTGACATTGTACTGTAGGTGATTTGGAGATCAGTATCAGTTCGGATACCATTTAATATGAAGAAATTAGTCAGCAATGTTTAACCTGAAAACAATCATGGTGATTCTCTTTAATTCTCAAAATCAACAGCTCTGAACCTGACAATATGAAACAAGAAAACAATGTGGACGTCCTATTGGACATCCGAGGCTTGCACAGGCTGCACCTGCGATCCGTTCTGCCCGCTGCGTCCTGTACATGAAGTGTTCCGACAGGATCTGCTTCCTCCAGACAATCAGATTGCTGCCCCCGGGAGAGCGGCTGTTTTCTCAGGGATTGCAGAGAAGCTGAGAGATTCAAGCCGTCGCCCTTCACCTTTCAGGGGATACCCCGGGAGCACGCTGTATCTCCGCATCTACTAACAAACAGCGATGGGAGCGGAGCATCTACCTGATGCAGTGTGACATGCCCTGTCCACGACTGAGCCTCACCGAGGAGGAGGAGAAGAGACATAGGATACTCAGCACTCACACACATGAAATGGGGGGATATAAAAAAGAAATCTGATAGAAGCAACAAGGGAGAGGCAATAGTAGGGAGAAAATGAGCGATGATGAGTGTATCCAACTCTGGGGCTTAGATACGAGCTTCTGGATCTTCAACTGCAGAAATCTGTCAGTCCACCTTTACCGTGTATGTGCCCTGTAGGAGAAAGCTATATATAAGTCTTACAATGCTCAGTGCAATCCCCGAGAATACAGCCTCTGTGCTCTCCTGTAATAAAAGCTGACACATACATAGAAATCAATGCAAAAGAAAGATATTCTAAAAGCAAAAACGCCTAATCTTTTTCTACTGATTGGAAAATGCGTCCCGTAAGTGTGTTCACAGTGACAGGCAAAAGGGAGTATTCTCAGCCCGAGGGTAAGTGCACGTGGTGCCTTTTTCAGCCAGATTCTACCTAGTATCCACCTGAAAAAGGGTTCCAGAAGTGCCCCATAAAATGAACATAAACAGAAACGAGTTACTCACCTGAAATCGCTCCTTAGCCTCCTATGCTCCATGTTCAGTGTCAAACACCATGATAACAAACAGCACTGTGACTACTTTTCACCCTATAACTAGGCACTGACTGAATACAAGTCTGTAAACACCTGTGATGATAAGTACAGAACACACCGTAATGTCACACATCCCTATGGTCACATTATTTTCAATCTTTTCAGGGGAGCAATCATTTTCGTCCCTGCCATTTTCATTAGGCCGGTTTCACACGTCAGTGGCTCCGGTACGTGAGGTGACAGTTTCCTCACGTACCGGAGACACTGACACACGTAGACCCATAAAAATCAATGCATCTGTGCAGATGTCATTGATTTTTTGCGGACCGTGTCTCCGTGTGCCAAACACGGAGACATGTCAGTGTTCGTGGGAGCGCACGTATTACACGGACCCATTAAAGTCAATGGGTCCGTGTAAAACACGTACCTCACACGGACGTTGTCCGTGTGCCGTGCAGGAGACAGTGCTCCAGTAAGCGCTGTCCCCCCCACGTGGTGCTGAAGCCGCCATTCATATCTTCTCTGCAGCAGCGTTTGCTGTAGAGAAGATATGAATAATCCTTTTTTTTTTTTGTTTCTCGTGTTTAACATAAAGATCCATGTCCCCACCCCCCTCCCACCCCCTGTGCGCCCGCCCGCTGTTATTAAAATACTCACCTGCCTCCCTCGCAGTGTCCTGTCCTGGCCGCAGCTTCTCCTGTATGCGGTCACGTGGGGCCGCCCATTACAGTAATGAATATGCGGCTCCTCCCCTATGGGAGGTGGAGCCGCATATTCATGACTGTAATCGGCGGCCCCACGTGACCGCTCATACAGTAGCTGCGGCCAGGACAGGACACTGCGAGGGAGCCGGGTAAGTATTTTAATAACAGCGGGCGGCCGCACAGGGGGTGGGAGGGGGGTGGGGACATGGATCTTTATGTTAAACACGAGAAACAAAAAAAAAAAAAGGATTATTCATATCTTCTCTACAGCAAACGCTGCTGCAGAGAAGATATGAATGGCGGCTTCAGCACCACGTGGGGGGGACAGCGCTTATCTCTAGTGCTGTCTCCTGCACGGTGCGTGTGGTACCCAGTCGGCACACGGGCGGCACACGTGTGCCGCACGTGTGCCACACTGATGTGCCGCACGTGTGCCACACTGATGTGCCGCAGAAATGCACGGGCACACGGACAAGGATAATTCCGGTACCGATTTTTCCGGTACCGGAATTATCTGGACGTGTGGGACAGGCCTTAGTGTGTCTTTTCTTTTTGCTGAACCACAATTGATAAGAAAAGTCTGATTGCCATTAGTTGGTTCAGTGCATTTAAATGTCAGTTTCCAGTTATTAATGTGACTATTGTGGGGTTTTCTTACTTTAACAGAAGGAGCCTAACATTGTGTCCGCATGTAACTCAATTCCTTTACCTCTTTTTAAAAGAAGACGCCATCATCATCCCAAAAAATATTAAAGAGGTTGTCAGTTTGGGGCCATATTTGGTATTTTGTTGTCAGTTTGGGGCCACATTTGGTATTTTTGTACAGAGGGCCCTCCATTAAATGGGTTGTCATACAGTATATTGGTGACCTATCCTCTGGATAGATCATCAATATTAGGTCGGGTCGCACCAGTGTATTTTCTCTCATCCGACAGACTCAGGCCAGTTATGTTAATCACTTTCTGATCAGAGTGTCAGCACTGTGTGATCCAATTTTCTCGGATGAGGATGAAATGAAAAAAAAACCCTCCATATTCTCCATTCTGTCAGTTTATGGAGCTCGGACTGCACTTAGATTTCATCCGAGTGCAGTCCGATGTTTTCTAATGACTCATTGGCATTGCATGGCCATGGCCAAGTACGATCTGATAATTGGATCCAACTCGCTGTGTGTTTTTTCCTTGATTCGAGGAAAAACATTGGTCGACCACACCGATCTGATAGTCATGATCTTTCATGAGTTCTGGCCAATCCCTATAAGCATGCCTAATCCGATAGGAGCGAGAACGAGAAATGCACAGATGTCTCATTCATTCTAGTGAGCGCTGATGCACTAAGCTGCAGTATCAGCCATTCGTGGGTTTGGGGGCAAACAGAAGTGACACCCTTATACTACAATCAGCCAACATGGGCCATATTAAACCCGAGCACCCATCCAGCTCTGCACACTCAGCGCTCCGCACCATGGGCTGGAGGTAAAATGCTAAAGTAAACCAGTAAAAGTCAGCAATCAGTGAACTGTAATATGCTGGTGCGATCAGCTCTCCGGTGGCTGATATCATTACAGGCTTCCTCCCCGCAGGCCATGAAGGAGCCGGTAATCCACCAGTTCATATGAGCTGCCAGGAATGGAATGTCCGGTCCAGGTGTAAGATAAATCCCATGATGGCGGGTGCCTGAGCGCCGGCCGCCTGAGCAATCTCCATATTTCCCATTGTATCAGCGTTTATACATGAATATCCATCCCCTCTCCGTGACCTGCATGATTTTCATGTCAGAATTTGCAGCTTGAAGCCATTAGTAATACAGCAACCAGGGGAAAAAGTGCAAATATAATTTTATTCCTGATTTGTAGAAAATTGTTCTGTATCGTCACCATTAGGGTGAATGATAGGAATGAAAATGGACTGGAGAAGCGCTGAGCGCGCGGCACCGTACAGAATGGAAAAGACACTTATTATCTAGAGAGATGACAGACCCGGAAACATGAGCACTCTCACCAATCAGTGCATTTCCAGTGTCGCCACTGTAGACTATGAAGAATAATAAAAGATGGTTTTCTGATTTGATCTACCCCTGCTCTTATATAGAGGCAGCACTGGGGACTTGAGAGATGGGATCCATTCCAGGCTGTGGTCACTATTAGTATAGGAGGGGTCCGTGCTCCTGGGCTGTGGGGACGCCACGGTGGCTGTTCTTCACTTTTGTTTGTCGACATGAATGGAACCAACCTACTAAAGTTTCCTCTGACTTATATTAAGGCCCTGCTGTCCGGCCAATCACTGGGTCCAGTCAGCAGACCGGTGACAGGGTGGGTTTCATGTTGAATGGGGGTGCACAGCACTCAATTTAAGGGCTCCTACTCACTTGTGCGAGACTCGGATGAGTCTCGCACGGCAATACCCGTCTGCCGGCACAGAGGAGTGGAGTGTGCGGCTGCATGTATTCCTATGCGGCCGCATGCTCCAATCTGAGTGCCGGGTTCAAAGCCGGGTTTTAAACATGCGAGACTCATCCGAGTTGCTCGCAAGTGAGTAGGAGCCCTAAAGGGAATTTATCATCACAAAATGACCTATTGATAAATTCAGATTTTTGAGGAGTTACATTCATTTTTTGACAAAGTTTTCTTTTGATATCACAATTAGTATAAAAAAAATTGTATTCTTGCAATTTTCACACTGGCCATTGGGGGCTCTTTATACTTATCACAGGCAGGATTACAATAACTGATAACATCTCTCTATACAGTAGATAACACAGAGTCCATCATTCACAATTGGTGATGTCACAGCTCATCTCCTCCTCCTGTACAATGACTGATAACTCCTCTATATACAGTAGATAACACAGGATTCACCGTTCACAATAGGTGATGTTACAGCTCACCTCCTCCTCCTCCTGTACAATGACTGATAACACCTCTATATACAGTAGATAACACAGGATCCACCATTCACAATAGATGATGTCACAGCTCACCTCCTCCTCCTGTACAATGACTGATAACATCTCTATATACAGTAGATAACACAGGATCCACCATTCACAATTGGTGATGTCTCAGCTCACCTCCTCCTCCTGTACAATGACTGATAACACCTCTATATACAGTAGATAACACAGGATCCACCATTCACAATAGGTGATGTCACAGCTCACCTCCTCCTCCTGTACAATGACTGATAACACCTCTATATACAGTAGATAACACAGGATCCACCATTCACAATAGATGATGTCACAGCTCACCTCCTCTTACTGTATAATGACTGATAACACCTCTATATACAGCAGATAACACAGGATTCACCGTTCACAATAGGTGATGTTACAGCTCACCTCCTCCTCCTGTACAATGACTGATAACACCTCTATATGCAGTAGATAACACAGGATCCACCATTCACAATAGGTGATGTCACAGCTCACCTCCTCCTCCTGTACAATGACTGATAACACCTCTATATACAGTAGATAACACAGGATCCACCATTCACAATAGGTGATGTCACAGCTCACCTCCTCCTCCTGTACAATGACTGATAACACCTCTATATACAGTAGATAACACAGGATCCACCATTCACAATAGATGATGTCACAGCTCACCTCCTCTTACTGTATAATGACTGATAACACCTCTATATACAGCAGATAACACAGGATTCACCGTTCACAATAGGTGATGTTACAGCTCACCTCCTCCTCCTGTACAATGACTGATAACACCTCTATATACAGTAGATAACACAGAATCCACCATTCACAATTGGTGATGTCACAGCTCACCTCCTCCTCCTGTACAATGACTGATAACACCTCTATATACATGAGATAACACAGAATCCACCATTCACAATTGGTGATGTCACAGCTCACCTCCTCCTCCTGTACAATGACTGATAACACCTCTATATACAGTAAATAACACAGAATCCACCATTCACAATAGGTGATGTCACAGCTCACCTCCTCCTCCTGTACAATGACTGATAACACCTCTATATACAGCAGATAACACAGGATTCACCGTTCACAATAGGTGATGTTACAGCTCACCTCCTCCTCCTGTACAATGAGTAATAACACCTCTATATACAGTAAATAACACAGGATCCACCATTCACAATAGGTGATGTAACAGCTCACCTCCTCCTCCTGTACAATGACTGATAACACCTCTATGTACAGTAGATAACACAGGATCCCCCATTCACAATAGGTGATGTCACAGCTCACCTCCTCCTGTACAATGACTGATAACATCTCTATATACAGTAGATAACATAGGATCCACCATTCATAATAGTTGATGTCACAGCTCACCTCCTCCTCCTGTATAATGACTGATAACACCTCTATATACAGTAGATAACACAGGATCCACCATTCGCAATAGGTGATATCACAGCTCTCCTCCTCCTGTACAATGACTGATAACACCTCTATATACAGTAGATAACTCAGGATGCACCATTCACAATAGGTGATGTCACAGTTCACCTCCTCCTGTACAATGACTGATAACACCTCTATATACAGTAGATGACACAGGATCCACCATTCACAATATGTTGTCACAGCTCACATCCTCCTCCTCCTGTACTTATGCTGCTATATACCCCAGGACCCAGTATCATGCCCATAGTGATACAGTGCTGTGCAGTCAATATGGAGAAGCTTTGCCCTCCGTTCTCTGCATAGACCCCACCAGGAAGCGGCTCTAGAGCTACATTTTGAGAGTATGTACTGTATGTTATTACAGGCGCAGCACATTTTGTCAGCAACTTTTACAACACATTAAAGGGGTTGTCAACATTAAAAAAAACTCTATTAGATCTATTCTAATATGTTATAAAAAAAACACCTTGATAATAGTTTTATAATCGTTGTGTCCCCATCTGCAGCCATCAGTCTCTGTGATTTGGTGCTGTATCCAGGAGGGTGTCTCCGGCGTCAGCACATAATCAGCGCTGTGTGTGAAGGGGGATGGCTGATTGCTCATTTCAGTCACTAAACCAGCCTCCTTCTCCAACATGGCTGATGCATAGCTAGAGGAGGCCAGCTGAGCTACTAAAAATCATCACAGAAGGAAGAAGACCAGAAGTGGAACCGCCGAGGCAGACACTGTGGCTGAAGATCGGGGCACATCAATAATAAAACTGTTAGTAAGTTCTTTATGGTCATAAAATACACAACCCCTTCATAATGTGCAAGTCTTGACATTTTATTGGTGTGACACCCCCTCCTAGCTACAGACCACCAGAGTCTGCAACAAGCGATAAGAGGTTCAGGAGCAGTATAAAGCGTCATAACCCCACCTTTCTGTGTTTGAGGGGTCTCCTGGCTCATGGACCCACAAAGGTGTTCTCTTATGTTATGGAGCAATGAGAAGTGGACTTCCCCTTTAAGTCAATTTGATTTTCTGTATATTAACGCAAAATATAGACATACGAATATAAAATTCGACATATTTTGGGGTCAGGACTTTTCTATGGCGGATTGCCAGTTAATAACATCCGTACAACACAATAGATTCTTCCCCCTTGAAGTCCACGACTCGGCCGCCACTGAAGAAAGAGGAAACGTTCTTTTGTGTAAAGTAGAGCAGCGACTTGTGTAACGAGGAGGGAAGTTTCGTGTGCGCCGCCAAGGTCACCGTGCAGCGGGCGTCTAATGATCCTGGCAGCGCGCGGTAAAGCAGCGGCGGCGGAGACGCTTCGCACCATTAATCTTTTCATACCTGACATTTCTGGTTGGAGTAAAATGCTGATTGCACTGCTCTGAGTATCGGAGTGATATGGGGACCTAGAAACACAGGAATCCATTAATATCGTCATGATGACCAGTTGACCAACAGTTTGGTGGAGAATAGATTGTTTTAATGTTTTTATACAACATAAACCAAAAGTAAAATCAACACTTATTGCAATTGTTTCTGCAATTTTGAAAAACCATGGCAAAGAGATTCGGATCAATCATGGCAAAAGAAAAATATCACTGGGGCGGCAACATGTGGACACAGCTCAAAAGTGGCTGCAAAAGTTCGGTCATTAGATTTTTTTTGTTTCCGCGGTCATTTTTACATTGACAGGAGAAAATGCCGCCATATTGGTTGTTACATTTACATCTTAAGGTTGATATCCATTTTCTTATATATGAGCCAGCGTGGACAATATAGAAGGGCAGAGCTGAGAAGCCACAATAGGTGCAAGTCCGTGGCCATATAATCCAATCAGACTGTTCGCATGGTGGTATATTCCACCGATGCCATCGCTTTAATGTAATAGTTGCTACATATATGACCCTTCTTGGTGCATCTGATTGGATAAGAGCATCCGATCTGCTTAGATACTATGCTGCTGTACTACCTTGTTGAGTAGATGGGACTGAGCTGCCACATTGGGCACAACTGTTGGGTCTGGAATAACTGCCATTAGTGGTCCAGACCAATGTCATTTGGGTCAGAGTCTAACCATGCACCTATTGATAGACTATTCTAAGCATAGTCCTTCCATGGAGGTTGCTGCAAACCCTCCTTCCCATCAGAAGAACCTTTCTGGTCTTAGAAAAAAAATTGAAGACAGGACGTATCTAGGCTGGATCAGACTCTTCATGACAATGGTCAACAGTTATTGAAACCATCAGCTAAAAAGGGGCTTCCACAGCCACACTTGGCACAAGCCTCTCCACTCAGCAGATTCAAAGAACACCCTGGTTTTCAGCCTTCCATCCCAGTAAAGGGATGTGGACTTCACTGCAGAGGCCCCTGGGTTGTATTCATGGAGTATCTGCTGGCCAGTGGACCAAGGTGAAAGTAAAATGGTCAGCAGCCGGGTGAAAACCACTCGCAACAACGGAATCAAAGACCAGAGACGTAGTCAAGGGAACACCCGGGGTCAAGTCAGGCAAATATATGAGGCAATGTCCATAGATCTTCACTGGAGAGGCCTGACGAAGCGCTCTCCACTACATGAGACGGCCGATGCCTTGTGAATGCTTCCTGCGTGCACATCCCTGCCAACCACTGCACGTGTTTTGATTAAAGAATACAAGTAATTTCACTTCTAGGCCTCAAAAAGTCCAGGGTCAAATCCAGATGGGCGTCCAGCAGAGTAGTATAGGTATACTAGCCTGGTCAGAACATAAGAGGTCAGTCCAAATATGAGCAACCGAGGAGGAGAGCATTTGGTATTTATTTATTTAACAGCCTTCAGCTGAATCTCGAGCCATGGTGACTTGATGAATTAATGATCTTTAGGAAGATACATCTTGTGCAAACCTAGATAGGTCCACCAGGGTCTTCTCCTCCGTTATCTTGATTGTATCAAGCCATCGGGTTGCTGGTCTTCCTCTTCGCCTTGTTACTTCTATTCTTCCATGTTGCCCTTCTCCAGTGATCACTCTCTTCGTTAGATGTAGACAAGTCATGGCTTGGTGATCCTTGCCTCGAGTGTCATGTCTGGCTTGATTTGTTCCCAAATTGATTTGTTTGTTCTTCTGGCCAACCATGGTATTGATAACATCCTTCTCCAACACCACATTTCGAAGACATCGAAAGAGGAGAGTATGCCACCAAATAACTGGCAATTGGCAATCACCCACCATTGAGTGTTGTGCACGTCCTGCCGTTGGCCCACTGACTGGCTCCAGCAGTCGGCAGGGCCACCATGACACCTTGAATATTCACAGTTGTGTGGTGCACTGGGCAAGAGGGGACAACACTCACTTCTAGAGAAGTCCACAGCAATGCGTACCTGGCGGTGAGCCCGCTGCCCAGTGATAACGTCACAACCGCTTCTTGCGCTGTCAGAGGCGCCCACATTGTTAGAACGGTGTCATCTGTCAGTGGAGGTATGGGGGAAAAGTAAGTTCATAACCCCAGGATAACCCATATATTGCCCCAGGTCACATGCTCCTTACATGGCACCAACGTTCATCTTTATGGAGACCAAGTGAAGCTAATCTATGTCCCTACCGCGTCTCCTCATCGTTATCCTCACGGGGCAAGAAGTGAACGCCGCACTGATTTATTTTCTAATCTGAGGATCATCATCTCTGATTTATTGTCTTTGCTTTGTCACAATGGGTCGTTTTCCTCCCTTCAATGTGTCACAATGGATTGCTTGGCGCTCGCAGCTTGTTACAAATTGCACTGTCTTTTCCTGCTTGCCCTGACTGTTACACAATGGCTGCCTCTGCGGCTAATCCCCGCACGGCCGTGTAATGTTTTATCTCCTGTACTTATTGATGTGCCTTGTAGAATCGAATTTCTCAGCTTAACTGTGCAAAGCTATTTAACATGCCCGGAATTATGAAGTGCGACTGTCGATGGGCGGAGGGACATGTGTTGCACGCACGAGTGCCCCCTTTTTATTGGTCTCATTTACCTAATAGGAATTTTTTGCATCTTCTATTAAGTCTTACAAGATGATTTTGGAAATACTGAATTATAACCGAGGTCGTCATCTGGTCTTTGTACTATAAGACAAGTATTGTCTCCTTGCCTCCCCCAAAAAGTTGCGTTGGCGGATTTTACAGAACGCTGCAATAGTCATAGCGTAATTGATTTTGATCTAATATATTAGAGGCATTTCCAGTAAATTAAACTCAAGTATTGTACAATAAAAAGTTCTGCACGTTTGTAATCTAATTTGTATTTAAAAAAAAAACATTTTCAAGACCTTTGCTTCTTGTCACTAAATGGGAACATTCTTATTCACACTTCAGTGTCCCTCCTCCCTGCTGCTGAACCTTTATCCACCCAGGCTGATTGGCAGCTCCTCAGTGTCCATCCTCCCTGCTGTTTAGGCTCTGCCCACCCAGGCTGATTGACAGCTCTTCAGTGTCCCTCCTTCCTGCTGTTGCTTAATCTCTGCTCACCTAACCTGACTGACAGCTCCCCAGTGTCCCTACTTCCTGCTGTTGCTTAGTCTCTGCTCACCTAACCTGACAGCTCCTCAGTGTCCCTACTTCCTGCTGTTGCTTAGTCTCTGCTCACCTAACCTGACTGACAGCTCCTCAGTGTCCCTACTTCCTGCTGTTGCTTAGTCTCTGCTCACTTAACCTGGCTGATAGCTCCTCAGTGTCCCCCCTTCCTGCTGTTACTTATTATCTGCCCACCTAGGCTGATTGAGGGCTCCTCAGTGTCCCTCCTTCCTGCTGTTGCTTAGTCTCTGCTCACTTAACCTGACTGACAGCTCCTCAGTGTCCCCCCTTCCTGCTGTTACTTATTCTCTGCCCACCTAGGCTGATTGAGGGCTCCTCAGTGTCCCTCCTTCCTGCTGTTGCGTAGTCTCTGCCCACCTAGGCTGATTGAGAGCTCCTAATTGTCCCTCCTCCCTGCTGTTGCTTAGTCTCTGCCCTCCTTGGCTAATTGAGAGCTCCTCAGTGTCCCTCCTTCCTGCTGTTGCTTAGTCTCTGCCCACCTAGGCTGACAGCTCCTCAGTGTCCCTCCTTCCTGCTGTTGCTTAGTCTCTGCCCACCTAGGCTGACTGACAGCTCCTCAGTGTCCCTCCTTCCTGCTGTTGCTTAGTCTCTGCCCACCTAGCCTGACTGACAGCTCCTCAGTGTCCCTCCTCCCTGCTGTTGCTTAGTCTCTGCCCACCTAGGCTGATTGATAGCTCCTCAGTGTCCCTCCTCCCTGCTATTGCTTATTCTCTGCCCACCTAGGCTGATTGAGGGCTCCTCAGTGTCCCTCCTTCCTGCTGTTGCGTAGTCTCTGCCCACCTAGGCTGATTGAGAGCTCCTAATTGTCCCTCCTCCCTGCTGTTGCTTAGTCTCTGCCCTCCTTGGCTAATTGAGAGCTCCTCAGTGTCCCTCCTTCCTGCTGTTACTTAGTCTCTGCCCACCTAGGCTGACAGCTCCTCAGTGTCCCTCCTTCCTGCTGTTGCTTAGTCTCTGCCCACCTAGGCTGACTGACAGCTCCTCAGTGTCCCTCCTTCCTGCTGTTGCTTAGTCTCTGCCCACCTAGCCTGACTGACAGCTCCTCAGTGTCCCTCCTCCCTGCTGTTGCTTAGTCTCTGCCCACCTAGGCTGATTGATAGCTCCTCAGTGTCCCTCCTCCCTGCTATTGCTTATTCTCTGCCCACCTAGGCTGATTGACAGCTCCTCAGTGTCCCTCCTCCCTGCTGTTGCTTATTCTCTTCCCACCTAGGCTGACTGACAGCTCTTTGGTTGTTTTAGTAAGTTGAATATTTTTTCATGCTACAATGGTTAAACTTCAGGGGTTGAGACATTGCCAAAAATTCTGTATCTTTACAGATTCATTACAGGGACTACCACCTGTGCTCATATAACTGTGATCATAGGAGACGCTATCTCCCATACAGTAGACTGCTTCTGAGCGCTGCACAGCCTTGTAGGTCTCCAACAGAGAAAATAATGCAAGAAATAATGCAGCTTCAGCGTGTAAATCCAACAGGACAAGGAGAAATATGCAGGGAAGGGATTGTAAGTTGTTATCTAGCTGAGCACTGACAGGGGGGCTTTTGCCCGGTGGACATTGGCTTTTAGCTTTTTACATAAAATACCCACCATAGATATTGAACTCGACTGCTCTCACGTTTCAGGAACAGATCATGGATGTCAGTCACTGCTGGGCTCCTTCGCAGAGCGCGGGGTCGTGTAGCAGGAGGTTGATTGACAGCTCTGCTTAGTTGGTGTCCCTCACCTGCTGCACGGCACGTAGTGTTGACAGGTGACCTCCAATAACCCCATTACAATATATCACTAAGGATTCAGGAACATGAACTCTTTCTGTATGTGATGGAAATTGTTTTACTTGCAGAAATTGAAATGTTTTTTTGCTCTGATTTTTTTTTTTTTACATTTCTGGCTGAAGATAAAAATGACACTTCCCTTCCCGAGTATCACTGCCGATGGGTCAAGAGGTCCAGAGGAGCAGAGATACTACAGTTTGCAGTAAAAAAAAATATCAAAAAATCAAAGTGAAAACATGTTAAATAATTCAATATTCCTAAATGCTGCAACAAAAATACTCATTTAATATGTAAAATGTCTTATAGAGTCGGTACACAACCATGGGGCAGAAATTCTTTATAAGTCCTTGAAGAAGCCAATGGTACAAAATGTCTCTCTAGCCCCATATAGAGGGATGGGAGGAGGTCACAGCTGATCGCGGGTTCTTTTTAAGAGGTAAAAGAAAATCAGAAATGCTAAACCGCCCCTCATCTTCTCTGCCCCATCTAAGGCGGAAGTCAGATTGTTTTATCAGGAATTTGCTGCTTATTCTAAACTCGACTCATAACTAAATTCCCTGATGGGTAATCAAATAGTAATTACCTACAAGCCGTAATCTATATATCTGCCAAGGAAACAAAGAGGGATTAAAGAGGAGCTTAGACATCCACAACGTAGGATCTCTGTCTGATACACCAGCGTCATTAGCATAAGACCCATACAGGGACCCAACACGATGGGAAACGGATTATGAGGTGTCAATGTAACGTATTGTTCTTCATCTATCACAACCAAAAGAAGAGGAGCAAAGACAAGACACAGGATATTGTTGTTGTGAATTCTGCTTTTGGGTTCCCTCCGGTGGTGGTAGGTGGTAATGCAGTTGCCCCTGAGTTGCAGTCCTGGTCAGGTGTATCTGCTGATTGCAGTTCTGACTGGGGTATTTAGGCGTGCAGGATTCATTAGTCCTTGCCAGTTGTCAATTGTTGTTGGGAGGTGTTGGACCTCTGCTTGGTTCCTCCTGCCTTTCTGCCAAATCAGCAAAGATAAGTGTCTGGTTTTTTTTTCCTGTGGCACACATGCTATGTGCTTCACAATTCAGTGCTATTCTTTGTGTTTTCTTGTCCAGCTTAGATTGTGTCAGTATTTTCTCAGTCTTGTTGGATTCTCTGGAGTGGCAGATATACATTCCATGTCTTTAGTTAGATTGTGGAACTTTTTGTATTATCTGCTGTGGATATTTTTGGAAGGGTTTTAATACTGACCGCCTAGTAATCTGTCCTATCCTTTCCTATTTAGCTAGAGTGGCCTCTTTTGCTAAATCCTGTTTTCTACCTGCGTGTGTCTATTCTTCTCCTACTCACAGTCATTATTCGTGGGGGGCTGCCTATCCTTTGGGGGTCTGCTCTGAAGCAAGGTAGCATTCCTATTTCCATCTATAGGGGTATTTAGTCCTCCGGCTGTGTCGAGGTGTCTAGGGTATGTTAGGCACACCCCAAGGCTACTTCTAGTTGCGGTGTTAGTTCAGGATTGCGGTCAGTACAGGTTCCACCGACTCCAGAGAAAGTTTCATGCGGCTCCAAGGTCACCAGATCATAACAATTGTATAGTAGATTGTCGAGTCCATGTTGTCAAACTCATTACAAATGGCATTAATTATCCTGTAACTCTAACTCTAATGTATTATACTTCAGAGCTGCACACACTATTCTGCTGGTGCAGTCACTGTGTACATACATTACATTACTGATCCTGAGTTACATCCTGTATTATTCTCCAGAGCTGCACTCACTATTCTGCTGGTGCAGTCACTGTGTACATACATTACATTACTGATCCTGAGTTACATCCTGTATTATACTCCAGAGCTGCACTCACTATTCTGCTGGTGCAGTCACTGTGTACATACATTACTGATCCTGAGTTACATCCAGTATTATACTCCAGAGCTGCACTCACTATTCTGCTGGTGCAGTCACTGTGTACATACATTACATTACTGATCCTGAGTTACATCCTGTATTATACCCCAGAGCTGCACTCACTATTCTGCTGGTGCAGTCACTGTGTACATACATTACATTACTGATCCTGAGTTACATCCAGATTATACTCCAGAGCTGTACTCACTATTCTGTTGGTGCAGTCACTGTGTACATACATTACATTACTGATCCTGAGTTACATCCTGTATTATACTCCAGAGCTGCACTCACTATTCTGCTGGTGCAGTCGCTGTGTACATACATTACATTACTGATCCTGAGTTACATCCTGTATTATCCTCCAGAGCTGCACTCACTATTCTGCTGGTGGAGTCTTTGTCACAGAATATAATCATGTGGTCTGTACTTCTCCCCCGTTTATGGCCATGCTACTGGCATTAAAGGTCTTGACTGATCTTCTGATAAAAGTCTGCAGTCACTCTGAATGAATCTTGCAGAAACCTGTGCATTTGCTTCAGATACAACCCAATTCAGATGTATGGAAATTTACTGCCACCCTTAGACCGTACTGTATGATTGTGATTATGTAAGCGTGACCCACAGAGAGTTAATTGCGAGCTCAGCCCCTTTGTCAGCCCCAGGGATGGCAGCAGAATCTTATTTCTTCATTTGGCCCCTGCGGAGTGTGGAGCAGGAGTTGCCAGAGCTCCGGAGATGAGGCTGGCAGTTCACACAGGCCCCTGGCAGAGCTCCATGCGATTGTGCAGACTTCAGTATGAGATGATGAATTGCTGCCTCCTCACCCCTGACCTTGGCAGAAGCCGAGCGGTCCTAGTGCTGCCGCCTCTTGCACTAGATTCCAGGATGCACTGGGTTTATTCTAGTTTACAACTTGAAAGAGCTTAAGGAGAGCTGTAATGAGATTATTAGCATTGTCTGTGCTGTCGAGGAGCCGGTGTGGAGTGCAATGCTGATTCCGCTGACTTATGGTTTGGATTATATTTACTTAACAATATTTTGATTTTATAATATTTGGGTTGCAAATTTAGTCAAACACTTCTTGTACAGTCATCTGAAATGACATAATCATGGCTATTAAAATAAAATCTAAAGGTCCAGCTAGAACTGCAGCATTACCTACTGATAGAAATCACATTGCAATGGATGTCCGCCTATTAAAACATTCTTTTTTTTTCTAAATATACTCTTATGATAATTGTAGCTTTGTTTTTCTAATATAGAGCTCCAAATCCTCTGCAGAGACTTGAATAATAAAATTCTTGCTGCCTTCAGCCACCACTAGGGGGAGCATTGGAGCTCACTGCATACACAGTGTATTCTTACATCCTAAGCGCCATCTAGTGGTCAAATTTAATATTTGGAAAGATCCAGGCACCTTCATGTAGATTTATTTTACTTAAATTGCTTATATTTTGGCTACAGATCCTTTTTGCACCAGGTTTCTTTAAATATTTTGGACTTATTGGCTTTTTCAGGCTCTGCAAATCAAATTGTCTGACAGCTGAGTCTGTGACTCTTGTATCTCTTCTCATTTATGACCAAATCAGAGTTCAATCTCCTCTCTATTTTGGCTGGCCAAGATCAGGAGCTGCACAAACCTCACCCAAGAAAAGGGGCAGCATCAGCCTGAGACTCCTGAATCCGCACTTTGGGGGAGTGATTTTTTTGCACACTCCTCATTCCATTCTCTGGGGCCATTAGGAGTGATGTAACCCTTTAAAATCCATGCTCCTGAACATATGTAAAGATACATTGTAGCATTAATATTCAGAGTTTTATAAACTGATCCCGACTCCTGTCTTACAAGATTTCAGGCCCCAGATATAAGCTTTGATTCCACCATAAATTCAGCAATAGTTTGTAAGATTGAGCTATTTCCTCCATAAACTACAGAGTAACTGTATGGAACATCAGACTCCGCTCCTGGTGTCTTTCATTCCCTGCTGTATCAGGATGAAATATTTTACAGCCAAAGAAATTGAAACAATAAATGTAAGGAGTAAATTGTCTGGTTTTGCAGCACATTATGGCGGTGATTTCTCACTGCTTCCTCCATAGTGGAAACATGAAAGTACAAATCCTAAATGTCTGCGACTGAACGGTCTGTGCCGGGTAAATTTGGTCACAAAGGAGGTAAAACCTGCATTCACATCGACATCTGGAATACTGCAGGAGCTGTCCAGGGCAGCGGTGCTGAAATCCTGCTTACTACTAGTCAGAAAGCAAATCTCAAGGCTGAACACCATTCAGTTCCCGAGACATCTGAGAACAGGCATCAGCAGCTTGACAGGTAATGCTGGGAGTTGTGGTTTCCCATCAGCGGGTGTGCGGCAGCTTGGTGATGCCTGTTCTTGACATGTCAGGAAATCTGATTGGTCTTCCAGCTTTGCTTCTTGACAAGTAGTGACCAGGATTTCAGCACCGCGGCTCTGGACGGCACCTGCAGTTTCCCAAATGTAGATACATCAGTCCCCATTCCTTTTTTCATGCCAGTCTAGATGAAGCATGTGCTGGACCGAGGTGCGACATTTCATCAAAAGGCTTTCATTTTAACAGCTGCTCGATGCCACCACAAGAAGTGTCCACAAGTCATGGACTGGAACAAATTTTTTTCATAACTGACCCCACCACTTTCATAGTTTACAGACCCTCTTGGCTAAAATTCTTGTCACTTCTCAAAAAGTTGGTGAAGCTGCCTGAGACTCGCGTAGAAACTCTCAAAAGTTGAAACATGTTTCCACTAATGGTTGCATAATTTTGAAACAATTCTATTCCAGAATTCTGGCAAAGAACTCTTTGGTGAGTTGCCCTCATTGGCTTTACTCATTGGCTTCGTGTAGTACATTTTACCACCGCTCTGTTACTCATCCTGGAAATGTGTAAATTTATAAACTGAGAACTCCGTGTCACCGATATGTCCCCTTGTGTTTAGGGTTTCGGCCTAGCAGTTCTCTAATATACAGAATTGGAATCTCTTAGAGAAATACAGAGGACAAAACAGATACACGGTTATGGGGAGGGCGCTATATAACACACAGAATCCAGACTGATACATTTCACATGTACTGATACATTGTATCAAACTCTCTGCAGAGAGATGTGCTGCTCATGTATTCATCTCACAAAGGATTCTTTACACCAGGTACAACTGTAACAAACCTTCAGCTCTGATGGTCTGTAGAGGTATTCTGTTTCTGGATGTACCCAAGAATGTTTCGTTCCCTGGCAGCAAGCTGAGATCTTAAAAATGACCAGGAATGTAAATATTAAAGCCCCAATTCATTGACTATCTTAATGAAGAGAATGCTGGTTTAAGATGCGCCAAATTCATGCGCCATTGCCAGAAATTTTACCCCAGTCGTGTTTCCTTTGTGTATAACGTTAACCCTTTAATTCCGCCGTCGCCATCATCTTCCTCTATTACAGAGAGTTACTGATACAGGCCCTTCACAATTTCCCTCGTTCGTGACAGTTCTCTTTCCTCGGTTGTAGTTTTTTATAGCGCTCTGTAAATCTCTCGCTCATTAGTTTTTTCTACACCGCCTGCAGCACTCTGAGGGCATCAAACGCTGTTTGTTACTTCCATTAAGTGGAAGTCTTTAAAAACCCAGAAGAACGATGTCAGGCCGGCAACGGGGGAACGGAATCAGTCTCCTCATGGTTGATACTCATGAATTAATGTGGGAGGATAAGAAAAAAGGGACATGGCTACCTCCGCTACAATACAGCACCATCCTTGTCTGGTATTCATATAAAGTAGTCTGAGCTGTAATACCAGACACAGCCAATGGACAAGAGTGGTGCTGTATGCTGAATCCACAACAACACCTATTACTGTGATCTAACCAGACCACCGGACTGGAATAGGTAGTGAGTCCCTAGATCCCACCTAACTACCCAAGCCAGGTGCACATGTCCGACTAACATGGCCTGAGTTCAGATGGCAATGTCTGGACTGGTCATGGGTCGCCTGAGCTGAACTGAACAGCTTCATACATAAGACCAGGAGGCCGCGGCAGGGCCACATAATGCAGTTCATACTCAGAAAATGAATGTTGGACGTGTAAAACCAGCCACAATATGAATATTACAGAGGAAGGAACAAAAAGCAGAATACAGAACTGATAATATTATAGAAAACAGCAATACACACGTTATATAAAAAAAGCAACAACAACTGATAATATTATAGAAAACAGCAATACACACGTTATATAAAAAAGCAACAAACAGAACTGATAATATTGTAGAAAACAGCAATACACACGTTATATAAAAAAGCAACAAACAACTGATAATATTATAGAAAACAGCAATACACACGTTATATAAAATAGCAACAAACAGAACTGATAATATTGTAGAAAACAGCAATACACACGTTATACAAAAAAGCGACAAACAGAACTGATAATATTGTAAAAAACAGCAATACACACGTTATATAAAAAAGCAACAATCAGAACTGATAATATTATAGAAAACAGCAATACACACGTTATATAAAAAAGCAACAAACAACTGATAATATTATAGAAAACAGCAATACACACGTTATATAAAAAAGCAACAATCAGAACTGATAATATTGTAAAAAACAGCAATACACACGTTATATAAAAAAGCAACAAACAACTGATAATATTATAGAAAACAGCAATACACACGTTATATAAAAAAGTGACAAACAGAACTGATAATATTATAGAAAACAGCAATACACACGTTATATAAATAAGTGACAAACAGAACTGATAATATTATAGAAAACAGCAATACACACGTTATATAAAAAAGTGACAAACAGAACTGATAATATTATAGAAAACAGCAATACACACGTTATATAAATAAGTGACAAACAGAACTGATAATATTATAGAAAACAGCAATACACACGTTATATAAAAAAGCAACAAACAACTGATAATATTATAGAAAACAGCAATACACACGTTATATAAAAAAGCAACAAAGAACTGATAATATTATAGAAAACAGCAATACACACGTTATATAAAAAAGCGACAAACAGAACTAATAATATTATAGAAAACAGCAATACACACGTTATATAAAAAAGCGACAAACAGAACTGATAATATTATAGAAAACAACAATACACACGTTATATAAAAAAGCAACAAACAGAACTGATAATATTGTAGAAAACAGCAATACACACGTTATATAAAAAAGCAACAATCAGAACTGATAATATTATAGAGAAGAGCAGGAAACAGAACGACACCTAACACCGCAACATTACAATCTGAAGAGGATGACTCTGGCACCATTCAGAAATGCTCTCTGACAGACCCCCAAGTGTTCCCCCTCCGGCACCGCGCTCGTCAGTAACACATTCCCAGCAAAGCTTTACAAATTTTACGTCTGCAGCAGCGAATAAACCTTCACATCGAGGTGTTACAACAGCTTCTATTTATAACGGAAAGGCAGATTAGCCGGCGAAATCCTACATTCACGTCACAATGCGCCTTCATCTCATCTCATTTTCAGCTTTATTTTACAGAAACATTTTCAGATCTGCTTCATATCTGCTGCACGACATCTGATGCCCCCGAGCTTGAGTATAAACTATGAGCCCAACTCATAATAAGATCTGGGGTACTCATTACTGTAGAATAGTGTTCTCCAACCTATGACTTCAGAAGAACTACAACTCCCTGCATGCCCCGAAAGCCCTGCAAACAGCGAGAAGCATGGAGCCAATAGACGGGGCCTCAGTCTCCAAGAACTCGGTGCTAGTTGCAAGGGATGTCTTCATGGCAGTGATTTCCAACCTGTCACAAAACTACAACTCCCAGAATGCTGTGACAGTCCAATACCTAGTAGGAAACCTTGTAGAACCATAAATCTAGCAGGTCATGCTGGAAATTGTAGTTTTGAACCAGCCACAATGCTATTGGTTGGAAAATCCCATGCACTAGTATTGGTCCCATGGAGATAGAAGTCCAGTCAAGATGGTCCCACCTTTTTGCTGCTGGATTTAGGGTTGTCTGTGCATTGTGCGAACTGAAGATTTATCCAAATCTGGAGAGCCACAGATTAGAGATGTCTGCCATAGAAGCAGGGCTGTGGAGTCGGAGTCCTGGAGTCAGAGTCGGTGTCCATTTTGGTGGAGTCGGAGTTGGTGTAAAATGGACTCCTAAAATCTATAATGAATTGGATGCAGTAGTACAATCCAGGATGTGCTGAATATTTTTTCATAGGAATTTGGGAAAGTTATAAAATGTCCTATAAATGTCTGTTCTATTCCTGATTTCAGGATCTCGGCTTTTGGTCGGATGAATCTGTGCTGCACTTTACATACAATCTCAGCAGTGAATGAGGGAGTCGGAGGTTTGTCTTACTGACTCCACAGCCCTGCTTAGATAGAAGAGCCCAATGCGGCTACAATCAGCCCCAGCCTTTGCTACCGGGTGGTGAGAGCAAGAAATTAGATATTGGCCTAAGGGTCACAGAAGGGGAACAGATGCCAAGTCCTTCTGTCCTGGTGGATAAAGGGGTTGTTCTCATTCACAGACTATACCCCCATAGGCTCTGTGATATTATGCACACCCCCTGGAGTAATGGCAATTATTATGCAGCCATGGTTATTATATTTGGAGCCATGGTCATTCTTCCTCATCCCCAGGTCTGTGCAGGGGTCACATATATACGTCCTGTCAGTGCTCGGCAATAAACACGTTCCAGACTCGTCTCCATGCCTGGTTGTAAGTCATAAGCTGAGACTCACTGTTGATGGCTTCCCCCTCGGAGCTCACGGTGCGCCTCAAATACATAACAGAAGCCTGTATTTAATCAGTGGCCATAAAGAAGGAAATGATTTGCCTTGGCGCAACACGCAGGGGGCCACTGATTCATTTATCCGAGACGGCTGGGCAAGACGTGTTTTGGCTGCAATGTCAATTCATCTTTGGAAGGAGCAAAGCGTTTGTGAAATGTGCGGGGAGCCTGGGACCAGGATTGATTGCCAAGTCTGTGACAAGCAGAGAGGCTGAGGCTAAACTGCAATAATATAGAATATAGGTGATGCTTCGCCGGGAAATAGTGAGGGGAGAGCAGGTCAGGCCGACAGCGATGGTCATAACTCATAGCTGCCTGAAGGGGGATGATGGAAGGTAGGACAGTGCAAGTCAGAAATAAAGTGCTGCTCTGAGGGCGGAGAATGGAGACTTGGCTTAGAAAGTTTGTTGAAGTTTTAGAACCTTTAGACCAGAAAAGCCGACACTTTTACTTACTGACGTAAAGATATTCCAACCTGAAATTTTCACCATAAATCCCCTACTTTGACACTATTCACATATTATTTAGGTGGTGAGAGGGATAGCGGCACTCCTAGTAACATCGCAAACTAATCTTGAAATCACAGAATTATGTATTGAATTTCTAACCATGGCTCTTACTAAAAATTATTTTCTTTTTCAGGATACATTTTATTTACAGGTTAAGGGCACTGCAATGGGCTCCAATGTGGCTCCCCAATATGCAAATTGTTACATGTCCATTTTTGAAGAATCGGTAGTCTACCCCAATAACTTGTACCAAGAAAATTGTCTCCTATGGAGATGTTACATAAACAACATTTTCTGCATATGGGGTGGTCCATTGGAGTCCCTTTGGACCTTTTTCGAATTTCTCAATTCCTTGTGGAGCAATCTGACCTTCACCATGGCTTACAATTTACAACCAATTATTTTTAATTTCCCTTTCTTTTGCTTCCACCAACTTCATGTTTTCTGCTGATCTTATTGACCATTGCATTATATCACTGTGATCTCATTGATCCTGAATATAATGCTCACCTTTGCTTACCTCAATGGCTATATATACTTTTGTTGTTTTCTTATATTATCTTTGTTTGGAATGATTTTTTTAGGACTCTGATGAAGGTCCTTGCGGACCAAAACGTCACACCTGTACTGTCATACTTTCATTAAAGTCTACTTTACTAACATCAACTACCTGAGTGCCAAGTTCATCTTCAATAAATATTATTTAGGAGCTCCGCTTGCCGTCAGTGAATGAAAGCAATCATGGTTTACATTCTGAGGCTTGAAACCTGAGTGCAAAAAATGGCACATGTAAAACTTCCCTGCCCTGGACCACAATAGACTTCACCGTTATTTCTGATCTATCATTATTTAGACATGTTATGGCAGTAATATTTGGACACTGATAAGTAGGTTTATATGTATTGTGGTTTCTTTGGGAGATGTGTATATGTATAACAGGAGTGCGTCAGCGTTATTTGGCATTATTACCAAACCAAATAGTGTTATTATTATTTAGGAATTGTTTGGTAGTTATTTTGAATGGTAGTATGTGTGGCAGATATATGGCAGTAGCCATTGGTAGTATTATTTGGATGCTGTATAGCAACATTATTATTTAGACAATGTTTGGCAGTTTTTTTTTTCAGTGGTAGTATGTGTGTGAGATATACAGCAGTGTTCTGTTAGTACCATTTAGTAGCATTGTTTGGATATTGTATGTCAGTATTGTGTAGGTATTGTTTGGCAGCATTAGTTTATCCATCATTGACAGTACGGAGTATGGCAGTAATATTTTCCTTTGCCTTGCAGCATTCTGGTGCCAGTGCATGTTATCTGTGGTTATATATATTTTTAAGTTTGTTTTATTATCATCTTTTACAAACACAGCGATGAATAATATATAATCATTGACAACAAATGGCTGCCACAACCACACACTGCACACAAAGATGGGGACACATCAGAACATTGCGAATATTAATTATAATGTTCAGGAGTTTCTAACTATGATTATCCAGAGCCCCAATCCTTTATATAGTCTGACTTCCCTGCTATTGCATAGTGGTCTTTGGGGCTATTGCAGTGACCGCACTAATCCAGGACTGTAGTGGTGGGTGGCATGGCTAGTAATTTCCTGGGAAAAAAATTATTTGTTTGTAGCCAGAGCAATATTTTCAGTAAAACTGTCCCTGCAATAGTGAATTGTTCTTTCACCTCTGGGCCCTTTGTAGGGGCATACCCAGGAATTATGGGACCCCATAGTAGCCGCGTGGTCAGCCGCTATTAGTGGTACGCCACTGGCCCTATGCAATGGTTTACACTAAACCCAAACCCTCCGTGATCAGCCCACCGCCCAGACCATGCATCCCCTGTATTTGGGATCTTTCCTGGCTCGTGTATATGGTATATGATGGGCTCTGGGTGGCGTTCATTTTTCATATGTGACATGTTTTAAGCCTGTGGAGGCGGACGCACAGATTATGCGTGCAGCAAATGATTTGCATAAATTACCCATGGAGAGGCAAGAGACAAATGAGCAGAGAATTACTGAGAAAGCGCAAGGGGTGAAGTCTGCAGGCATCATGTGCAGGATCTGTCAGGAGTAAGCGCAGGGTCAGATGAGCCGAGAAGAGGAAGACATTCATTATCTTACATTAGACTCACAGCCGCTCTCTCACCACCTTGTCAGTACGATCAGCGCCATGCTCAAATGGGCAGCGCCAGGGAAAATAAGGACAGAGCTGGGACTGTGGACAGGATATGTGTGTCCTACCATGAACTGATAGAAGCAGTGATGGATCTGTACAGTCTATCAATGGCTGCACCAAACCAATCTCATTACAGAGATGGCAAATATCAGCTCTCCTCCCTCACTGTCTTCTTATCCTGACTCATTAGGCTTCTGGCTAAATGGATTTGGGGACTAAAACAAGTCTGTGTCATTATGAGATGTAGTCTGTTGTACAGCAAGTGAAACTTCCTGCAAACCACATTGCAACACTGTAGATCTCTGTAATAAAACTGCATGCATTTTTTTCTGCATATTAGTCACTTTATGTGACCTCACTCTTATGAAAGAAGGTTCCCCAGCAGTACAGAGGATTTTAGGAGTGGAATGGTCTGATCTTGTAGTTGACGGTGACCTGTCAGTAAGCCATAGGGTGAGCGTTAGTTTTGACAGATCCACTATCTCGAGAATGGGATCCCGTTTTTGCACCGCTGTAAATAAGGGTCCGTCACAATGGGATCACACTTTGCCCACCTATTGTAAAAACCCTCATAGAAGTAAACCTAGAGACCGGCCTACGCGGGGCCACTTCTCCATTCACAGAGGGGCCGGATATAAATCGATCAGATGTTATGGCACGTGCTATGGATACAATATCCAGAGTGTTTCTGGAGACTAAGGTGCTCATCTTGTGGATGACATTGATGGGTCTACTCACTATACTGTGCATAGATACAGTGCATATATAGAATCTCATGCAGCTTCATTGTACTTATTTCTACAGTTCAGTGTTGGAGGGGGCTGCACACTGCCGCCTCCTATACGAGGACGCCCACCACATGCTGTATACAATGCGCCGCTCCGTTATGATGTGTCCTTGAATTGATTTCTATGGCTTTGTCTTGAGCTGCTGCTTATAGTTGCAGTGTACGAGAGCAAAACAGACTAGTATTCCCTCTGGCTGCACGGAGACTGAGCTCAGCATCCCTGTGCCGGGCCTACATCATATTTCCGCCTGTTATGTAGCAGAAATCTTGCATATTTTACTTTAACAGTTTGCATTACTCCTGAAGAGCATCAGTCACTAGTATCGGAGTCCGCTGAAATATTGCATATTAGATGGATAGGTAGAAACAAAAATGTTATCAGCAGCTTTAAAGGGTTTAAACTAATTGCATAAGTGAAAAGTTCTACAACTTTCTTTACCAATTTCAATCTATAGCTATAGTCATATATTCTGGGGCCACAAACCCCATACACAGCGCGTCCTACTCTCAGCTAAGGGCTTGTTACATTTGTATCTAGTTCTATCCTTTCCTGTTACTGAGCTGGACACAAGTTACAGTGGATCTCTTTCACCAGAAATGTATCGTATCGTGTATATAGCGTTTGGACACTATTAGTTTCTATGGTAACAGACTACAAACAAACCTTGTGTAGTCTGATCCTGCAGGTCATGTATGTTAATCATTTCAGTCTTTTCTGCTGCTTACTACTTTTCCCCCTGTAAATTAAATGTAGCACCCAATGAAGGAAGGACATAGGAATGAGTTGGCACCACCTGATGAAGCTCTCATGGTTGGACAATTCACTAGGAAACTCCTCCATTCACAAGAAGCAACTGGAATTTTCTCTTGACACCTGTATTGCCCTGGACCACCAGGGAGTGTAAAATTAACCCATTCACTGCCATAGACCATTAGGAAATTCACAATTAACCTTTTCAAAACCATAACCATCCAGAGGATTTAAATATAATTTTATCCAACCAGGGAATTTAAAAAATATCAGTAAAAGTGCCTAAAAATGGCAAACAAGGATGTTTTACTTTGCTTGTTCCTTGTGGCCCCATTTTGTACATGATCTGTACTGATCACTTTGGCAGCAAAATGTTAATATTTCTAAGATGCAATCCAATCCCCATGGGAAGGAAGGATGCAAGTGATCCTCAAGATATTGTAAAATTTGCTGCCCAATATTACAGGGATTTGAGCATGTCTTTATGTGGAGCTCGCAGGACTAGTTTGAGAGTTGCAATGCCTTGCAGGCTATTTCAGGGGGGCATACAGAGGGTGCTATTGCACCCAGTAATTTAGGCAGCAAAATTAAAAGGGAAAAGATGGATTCCCTTAAGTCGTATTTTTGTAGTGCACTCTCGTCTCAGCCACACCAGTTGAAGCCTACTAAGAATAAAGCAGATTGTTCCCCGCTCAGGTCTGGAAACAGCAGATTTCTAGATGGAGGGAGTCTCGGGCTGACATGGCGCGGGCCGCCACCTCATGAGCTGAGCCTTTTAAAGTTCACGTTAGCAGTTACAAGTGATAAGAAGTGACTGCGGAAAAGCGCCACACTAGGCTGGTGATCCTGTCCCAAATAGCACAAAGCCCTCCAGGTAGAATGAAATGTCAAGCGTGGGGCGGAGGGGCGCTGGGTGCACCCACCATGTCACATTCATTACTCACCATCTACCTGCCGGCCACGCAAATATCCTGCATCACACCGCCACAGACTCTTACTCATAGGCCACTTAACCCTCTCATAGCGCACGTAGAAGCGTAAGAAGAGGGGTCTCTACACCACGGGATCAGTGGGAGACTCACCACTGGGAAACCCAACATAGAGAAAAGAGGCCGGGGGACTTCACCTCCGCCATCCCAAACCCAGATCCACCTCTCTAGTTGGCACTGAGGCGGTCTCAAAAAAGGGCAAAAGGGGGCGACGTGCTGTATTCTGTGCTGGGTTATATATAGTCAGTCATAGTAATGTAGGTGCCATCAATGCTGAGAGAAAGGCGACAATAAGGATGTACAGAATGCTGGTATAACCTGGGCATCTTCTCTATATAATTACATATGTGTACAGCTGGTATAACCTGGGCATCTTCTGTATATAATTATATATGTACAGCTGGTATAACCTGGGTATCTCCTGTATATAAATATATATGTACTTCTGGTATAACCTGGGCATCTCCTGTATATAAATATATATGTACTTCTGGTATAACCTGGGTATCTCCTGTATATAATTATATATGTACAGCTGGTATAACCTGGGTATCTCCTGTATATAATTATATATGTACAGCTGGTATAACCTGGGATCTCATGTATATAATATGTACAGTATGGCAGGTGTAACCATCTTGTGTATATGATAATATATGTACAGCTGGTATAACCTGGGCTTCTTGTATATATGATGATATATGTACAGCCGGTATAACCTGGGCATCTCCTGTATATGATGATATATGTACAGCTGGTATAACCTGGGCACCTCCTATATATGATGATATATGTACAGCTGGTATAACCTGGGCATCTCCTGTATATAATTATATATGTACAGTTGGTATAACCTGGGTATCTCCTGTATATAATTATATATGTACAGCCGGTATAACCTGGGCATCTCCTGTATATGATGATATATGTACAGCTGGTATAACCTGGGCATCTCCTGTATATGATGATATATGTACAGCTGGTATAAGCTGGGCATCTCCTGTATATGATGATATATGTACAGCTGGTATAACCTGGGCTGTATTCTCATTATGGACAGTCTCTTTGCCTTGGTGTGCCCTGTCAGTTTTGCCCTGTATGATGACAGTTCTATATGTGAGCCCCATCCTGGGGGGTTCGGGGCCGTTTTCCCCGCTGCACTTGTGACCACTTAGGTCTGTAGTTCCATTAGTAATTATTGGGACGGCAGCCTCCAGTGGCAGCAGAAAACACATTAATCTCAGCAGGAGCCTTCAGGTCGCAGCATGTGAGTTACGGTTCTGCACAATCCACCTGCACCTCAGACATCATTGTGCTTTTGACGTTTAATTGAACTTTCTTTTCTCTGTTCTGCGCTGGGTGGGTGGTGGGGGGTAATACATATGTGCACAGGGATAGTTTCCTCTCTGGCCTCCCAGTTACTTAATGATCAGAAATTGTAGGAAGCAACAATCAGGCAGCGTCAATACTGAGTCAATAGCTCTCAGCAAGCAGCTGCCTGCAGGGACATTGTGTGGTGTAATAACCCTGATCATAAAGCTTTATATAGGGCAGGAAAACAGGGGAAATAGCCCCCTGCACCCACAAAGCTGAGACAAGGGGTTCTCGACACGTTTTCAAACTTGTGGTGTGACCCCTTTGCATTGTTGAGGGAGGCAGCCCTGTATAAGTAACCATCACCCATAACAATAAGGCATGGGCTGGTATTAACTTTGCCCTCTTCTTCACAGATCATTCAGTGGTAAATTAAATACAGGGCGCAAAATGGGTGATGGTGTATCTTTTGGCTTACTTGATAACTTCTGAGGAGGGACATCAAAGACCCCAGACCTAACTTCCATCAATACAGACCTCAGGCCTAGCCCCATCAATGCAGACCTCAGGCCTAGCCCCCATCAATACAGACCTCAGACCTAGCTCCCATCAATACAGACCTCAGACCTAGCCCCCATCAATACAGACCTCAGGCCTAGCCCCCATCAATACAGACCTCAGACCTAGCCCCCATCAATACAGACCTCAGGCCTAACTCCCAGCAATTGAGACCTCAGGCCTAGCCTCCATCAATGCAGTCCTCAGGCCTAGCCTCCATCAATGCAGACCTCAGGCCTAGCCACATCAATGCAGACCTCAGACCTAGTCCCCCCATCAATACAGACCTCAGGCCTAGCCCCCATCAATACAGACCTCAGGCCTAGCCCCCATCAATACAGACCTCAGGCCTAACTCCCTGCAATAGAGACCTCAGGCCTAGCCCCCATCAATGCAGACCTCAGGGATAGCCCCCAGCAATACAGACCTCAGGCCTAACTCCCAGCAATAGTGACCTCAGGCCTAGCCACATCAATGCAGACCCCAGGCCTAGCCCCCATCAATACAGACCTCAGACCTAGCTCCCATCAATACAGACCTCAGACCTAGCCCACATCAATGCAGACCTCGGGCCTAGCCCACATCAATACAGACCTCAGGCCTAACTCCCTGCAATAGAGACCTCAGGCCTAGTCAACATCAATGCAGACCTCAGGCCTAGCCACATCAATGCAGACCTCAGGCCTAGCCCCCATCAATACAGACCTCAGGCCTAGCCCCCATCAATACAGACCTCAGGCCTAGCCCCATGAATACAGACCTCAGGCCTAGCCCCCATCAATACAGACCTCAGGCCTAGCCCCCATCAATACAGACCTCAGATCTAATCCCTCGTCTACAGAGACCCCAGACCATGCCCTATCAATAGAGACTCAAGACCAGACCCCATCAATACAGACCTCAGACCTAGCGCCTCATCTATAAAGACACAAGACCAGACCCCATCTATACAGACCTAATCATTCATCTACAGAGACCACATGTCCAATCAATACAGACCTCAGACCTAGCGCCACATCCATAAAGACCCCAGACCAGGCCCCATTAATACAGACTAAATACCTATTACCTCATCTACAGAGATTCCCCAGACCAGAACCCATAAAATCAGACTACAGACCTAATCCCTCATCTACAGAGACCCCAGACCAGATCCTTCCTTTCTTCATACCACAGACCAACCCCCTAATATTCTGTTTCAATTTCATCCCTCCTTCAATTCCTATTGTTCAGACCCAAGACCAGATTCCTCACCTATACTAATGTGTAGGCGAGACCTCCCATCTACACAGACCAATACCAGACCCCATCTTTAAAGACTCCTGACCTAACACACATCCATACAGACCCCAGACCATACCCCTTTCAATATATCCCATGGCCCCCACAACACTTGTTCAAACTCCAGGCCTTTCCACAAAGCCTGTCAGACCCAACACCAAACCCCTTGCTGTTAATACAGACACAGGCCATACCCCATTTATACAAGCCCAGACCCAACCCCATTTAATAAGACCCCAGGCCTAACCCAACCAGCTATACAGACCCCAGACTCAACCCCAATTTCTACAAATCCCACATATCAGATCATTAACAAGTTCTACCATCTGTGCTAACGGGGGCCAAACTCCCCAACTTTTTGGAGGGTCTGTGCCTTCTCCGTTTTTTTAGGAGCCATAGGGGTGACCACAGGTCCTGGTGCCCAATGTGGCCCAAATTATGCCCCTGTCAGAGTTTATGAATCCATCTCAAAAAGACTCCCCCGGTTTTATTTTTATACATGATTTCTTTCTCAATTTTTATTCATTTATTGATTATTTTTATACTAATGCTTTTCTACCTCCTGCGATCTTTGTTCGTATCGAGAGGCCAAAGAAATTCTAAGACTGGAAGATTTATTCTGCGATCACTCATTCATTTGTACGTTTTGCCCCCTTCTGTGGCCACGCAGGGATTGTCAATCATCAGCCGTGTCCGGAGAGGAAAAACTATTAGCAAAACTTATATTTTCTAGTGACTTTAGAGTATTTCCCGCTGGTGACCTAGGTAGTGCCCAGAAATGGCCCAAGTGCCAGAGAATTGGAAAAGTTGGAGGGTGAAACGAAAACGGGTTGGGGGTTCTCAATATCTCTATAGGTCCCCGATACGTTTCCATTTTCCTCTTGAGGCTGATTTTCTTTCGCATCTTGTCCAGGTGTCACATCTATGTTCATTTTACCTAATTCTGCCAAGTGCTGTTTTCCACGGATGATGTCCTTGGGGGAATTTGTGCCCATATTATGCAGCTTGTTCAGTTTTCGGGTACAGAAATGGCCCAGGGCCGTCCCTCGGCTGTGCTTTATATATACGCCGGGAACAGGAAGATTTGTCACATCCCAGAAGACAAATGGGCCGACGTGCTGTGTAATAATCGTCACACAATGTACCACATTGCATTAATCTCTGCCCGTCACACAGTCTGGGACGGCTGAGCGGGTCGGCCATTTATTCTGCACCCACATGGTGGCCCATCACAGTGTAAGAAATTACCGCGGTTGCCATCTTCTTCCTCCGCTTTGCATTTCCTTGTGGAGGGCGGTCGTGATGTGTGAGTACAACATGGCGGATTGTGATAGAGGAGGCGATGACACACCGGACCGGTCATAGACACACACGGCTGCCATTTGTACGTGTTACAGCACGGCTCGATATAACTGGGGGTTACCTAACAGAACAATAGGTGCTAGGACGCAGAAAATTCACTTGAATGTTATCATCAGACACTTGAGGAGCCAAAAATGATCGTACAGCGCACGGCTGTGATTACATGGATTATGGGTCCAGCGTTTTGTGATGAAAATGTAAACGTGTGTGTACATGGACGACCGGCAGGAATTTTGTGCAGAGGTGCCACGTCACCAGTATGAGGACTGCTTCTTTCAGCAGGAATTTGGATTCTGATTATTTTTATGGCGCACCCTATAGAATGAGTATGGGTCAATGAAGGGGTTAAGCCTCGCCGTTTGGCGCCGCGTTCTTGCAGGGCAGCACGATCTTTGTTCCATGAGTGATTCTGACTTTGGTCGTTCGTCCTCAGGAGAAATTATTACAATTTGTTTCATAATTGAATTAGCCGACGTTATGCAAACAACGGCGCGGAGAGAGACGCCGGAGGAGCCGTATCATCCACGATTACTCAGTGTTTGCACAGCCTGGGGAAGTGGAGAAAATGCTGAGATCTAGGAGGAAGCCGTCCAGACACGGGGACATAGGAATATACCCAGACGTCCAAATACCTATGTGCAGTGAACACCATGCCCACCCTTCATCCAGCGAACACAAGACCACTCTCCTCGTAGCAGATGATAGACCGGAATGCACTGACATACTCTTATTTACTCAATTGGAAAGTTCAGTCATTTAGAGACAAAAAATATGAAAAAACAATGTTTATAAGTGTAAATACTTCTCATCTACCTGTGATAGAAAGTAAAAAGGAAGTGTCACAGACCATTAATCTATGTGATAAATAAAGGAGCACAATCAGTGCAGGAGGTGCAGAGGATGTATTACATGTCACTACCATCATTAGTATAGATTGTTCTAATTTACCCCAGAGCTGCACTCACTATTCTGCTGGTGCAGTCACTGTGTACATACATTACATTACTGATCCTGAGTTACCTGAGTTACATCCTGTATTATGCTCCAGAGCTGCACTCACTATTCTGCTGGTGCAGTCACTGTGTACATACATTACATTACTGATCCTGAGTTACATCCTGTATTATACTCCAGAGCAGCACTCACTATTCTGCTGGTGCAGTCACTGTGTACATACATTACTGATCCTGAGTTACATCCTGTATTATACTCCAGAGCTGCACTCACTATTCTGCTGGTGCAGTCACTGTGTACATACATTACATTACTGATCCTGAGTTACATCCTGTATTATACTCCAGTGCTGCACTCACTATTCTGCTGGTGCAGTCACTGTGTACATACATTACGTTACTGATCCTGAGTTACCTCCTGTATTATACTCCAGAGCTGCACTCACTATTCTGCTGGTGCAGTCACTGTGTACATATATTACATTACTGATCCTGAGTTACCTCCTGTATTATACTCCAGAGCTGCACTCACTATTCTGCTGGTGCAGTCACTGTGTACATACATTACAGTACTGATCCTGAGTTACATCCTGTATTATATCCCAGAGCTGCACACACTATTCTGCTGGTGCAGTCACTGTGTACATACATTACATTACTGATCCTAAGTTACATCCTGTATTATACTCCAGAGCTGCACTCACTATTCTGCTGGTGCAGTCACTGTGTACATACATTACATTACTGATCCTGAGTTACATCCTGTATTATACTCCAGAGCTGCACTCACTATTCTGCTGGTGCAGTCACTGTGTACATACATTACATTACTGATCCTGAGTTACATCCTGTATTATACTCCAGAGCAGCACTCACTATTCTGCTGGTGCAGTCACTGTGTACATACATTACTAATCCTGAGTTACATCCTGTATTATACTCCAGAGCTGCACTCACTATTCTGCTGGTGCAGTCACTGTGTACATACATTACATTACTGATCCTGAGTTACATCCTGTATTATACCCCAGAGCTGCACTCACTATTCTGCTGGTGCAGTCACTGTGTACATACATTACATTACTGATCCTGAGTTACATCCTGTATTATACTCCAGAGCTGCACTCACTATTCTGCTGGTGCAGTCACTGTGTACATACATTACATTACTGATCCTGAGTTACATCCTGTATTATACCCCAGAGCTGCACTCACTATTCTGCTGGTGCAGTCACTGTGTACATACATTACATTACTGATCCTGAGTTACATCCTGTATTATACTCCAGAGCTGCACTCACTATTCTGCTGGTGCAGTCACTGTGTACATACATTACATTACTGATCCTGAGTTACATCCTGTATTATTCTCCAGAGCAGCACTCACTATTCTGCTGGTGCAGTCACTGTGTACATACATTACTGATCCTGAGTTACATCCTGTATTATACTCCAGAGCTGCACTCACTATTCTGCTGGTGCAGTCACTGTGTACATACATTACATTACTGATCCTGAGTTACATCCTGTATTATACCCCAGAGCTGCACTCACTATTCTGCTGGTGCAGTCACTGTGCACATACATTACATTACTGATCCTGAGTTACATCCTGTATTATACTCCAGAGCTGCACTCACTATTCTGCTGGTGCAGTCACTGTGTACATACATTACTGATCCTGAGTTACATCCTGTATTATACTCCAGAGCTGCACTCACTATTCTGCTGGTGCAGTCACTGTGTACATACATTACATTACTGATCCTGAGTTACATCCTGTATTATACCCCAGAGCTGCACTCACTATTCTGCTGGTGCAGTCACTGTGTACATACATTACATTACTGATCCTGAGTTACATCCTGTATTATACTCCAGAGCTGCACTCACTATTCTGCTGGTGCAGTCACTGTGTACATACATTACATTACTGATCCTGAGTTACATCCTGTATTATACCCCAGAGCTGCACTCACTATTCTGCTGGTGCAGTCACTGTGTACATACATTACATTACTGATCCTGAGTTACATCCTGTATTATTCTCCAGAGCAGCACTCACTATTCTGCTGGTGCAGTCACTGTGTACATACATTACTGATCCTGAGTTACATCCTGTATTATACTCCAGAGCTGCACTCACTATTCTGCTGGTGCAGTCACTGTGTACATACATTACATTACTGATCCTGAGTTACATCCTGTATTATACTCCAGAGCTGCACTCACTATTCTGCTGGTGCAGTCACTGTGTACATACATTACATTACTGATCCTGAGTTACATCCTGTATTATACCCCAGAGCTGCACTCACTATTCTGCTGGTGCAGTCACTGTGTACATACATTACATTACTTATCCTGAGTTACATTGTGTTTTGTACTCCAGAGCTGCATTCAGTATTCTGCCCAGGATCTGTGCTTGTTCTTACTGTTCTCCCCACTATACAGGTGCGGCATTACATATATGATTCAGGATACATATAATGCACTTTTTGTGGATTCATTCACAAGATCGCTCTGTAACAATGTATTTGATTTGCTGTCATCCTGCAGACCCCTGGAAAGATGATCAGATAATTATACCCTTGTTATTTAGCTAAGTGCATTGCAGACAGTTGGCGGCATTATCTGATGTGTACAGGTCCTTCTCAAAAAATTAGCATATAGTGTTAAATTTCATTATTTACCATAATGTAATGATTACAATTAAACTTTCATATATTATAGATTCATTATCCACCAACTGAAATTTGTCAGGTCTTTTATTGTTTTAATACTGATGATTTTGGCCTACAACTCCTGATAACCCAAAAAACCTGTCTCAATAAATTAGCATATTTCACCCGTCCAATCAAATAAAAGTGTTTTTTAATAACAAACAAAAAAACCATCAAATAATAATGTTCAGTTATGCACTCAATACTTGGTCGGGAATCCTTTGGCAGAAATGACTGCTTCAATGCGGCGTGGCATGGAGGCAATCAGCCTGTGACACTGCTGAGATGTTATGGAGGCCCAGGATGCTTCAATAGCGGCCTTAAGCTCATCCAGAGTGTTGGGTCTTGCGTCTCTCAACTTTCTCTTCACAATATCCCACAGATTCTCTATGGGGTTCAGGTCAGGAGAGTTGGCAGGCCAATTGAGCACAGTAATACCATGGTCAGTAAACCATTTACCAGTGGTTTTGGCACTGTGAGCAGGTGCCAGGAAGCATGAAGTGCTCCAAAATCTCCTGATAGCTAGCTGCATTGACCCTGCCCTTGATGAAACACAGTGGACCAACACCAGCAGCTGACATGGCACCCCACACCATCACTGACTGTAGGTACTTGACACTGGACTTCAGGCATTTTGGCATTTCCTTCTCCCCAGTCTTCCTCCAGACTCTGGCACCTTGATTTCCGAATGACATGCAAAATTTGCTTTCATCAGAAAAAAGTACTTGGGACCACTTAGCAACAGTCCAGTGCTGCTTCTCTGTAGCCCAGGTCAGGCGCTTCTGCCGCTGTTTCTGGTTCAAAAGTGGCTTTACCTGGGGAATGCGGCACCTGTAGCCCATTTCCTGCACACGCCTGTGCACGGTGGCTCTGGATGTTTCCACACCAGACTCAGTCCACTGCTTCCTCAGGTTCCCCAAGGTCTGGAATCGGTCCTTCTCCACAATCTTCCTCAGGGTCCGGTCACCTCTTCTCGTTGTACAGCGTTTTCTGCCACATTGTTTCCTTCCAACAGACTAAGGCTACTTTCACACTAGCGTTAACTGCAATACGTCGCAAATGCGTCGTTTTTGCGAAACGCCGCATCCAGCAAAAGTTTTTGCTGGATACGTTGTTTCGTCATAGAGTAACATTAGCGACGCATTCGCGACGCATTTGCGACGCATTTCCAAACGGTGAATGCGTTTGGCGGCGTTTGGGCGTATGGTAGCGGTCCGTCGGGAAAACAAAACGCTACATGTAACGTTTTTTGCTCCCGACGGTCCGCTTTTTCCGACCGCGCATGCGCAGTCGGAACTCCGCCCCCACCTCCCCGCACTTCCCCGCACATCACAATGGGGCAGCGGATGCGTGGGAAATATGCATCCGCTGCCCCCGTTGTGCGGCGGAGACCACACTAGCGTCGGGAACGTCGGCCCGACGCGCAGCGACGGGTTGTTCCCGACGCTAGTGTGAAAGTAGCCTTACCATTGAGGTGCCTTGATACAGCACTCTGGGAACAGCCTATTTGTTGAGAAATTTCTTTCTGGGTCTTACCCTCTTGCTTGAGGGTGTCAATGATGGCCTTCTTGACATCTGTCAGGTCGCTAGTCTTACCCATGATGGGGGTTTTGAGTAATGAACCAGGCAGGGAGTTTTTAAAAGCCTCAGGTATCTTTTGCATGTGTTTAGAGTTAATTAGTTGATTCAGAAGATTAGGGTAATAGGTCGTTTAGAGAACCTTTTCTTGATATGCTAATTTATTGAGACAGGTTTTTTGGGTTATCAGGAGTTGTATGCCAAAATCATCAGTATTAAAACAATAAAAGACCTGACAAATTTCAGTTGGTGGATAATGAATCTATAATATATGAAAGTTTAATTGTAATCATTACATTATGGTAAATAATGAAATTTAACACTATATGCTAATTTTTTGAGAAGGACCTGTATATGCCTCGCACACCACAGGGCAGTATGATTGCTCTACACTGAGTATCTCTCCTATAGTATGACGGCTCCCACAGTCATTGTCACTTAGGCTGCCGTCACACTAGCAGTATTTGGTCAGTATTTTACATCAGTATTTGTAGCCAAAACCAGGAGTGGGTGATAAATGCAGAAGTGCAGCATATGTTCCTATTATACTTTTCCTCTAATTGTTCCACTCCTGGTTTTGGCTACAAATAAGGATGTAAAATACTGACCAAATACTGCTAGTGTGACGGCAGCCTTAGCGTTACTACACAAACCTGTGCTCCTGTACATCTTCCCATATTCCTGCAAATATCGGAATATTAACTATTCAGGAATCTGGGAAAACCGCAGTGAAATTAAATGGTTATTATTGCTAAATGGCAAATATTCTTAGTTATGCTGTTCAACACCTACTATTTTCCAATAATAGGTGTGCACTGCAGCAGGCACTGTAACCTGGGTACTGCAACAGGCACTGTAACCTGGGTACTACAACAGGCACTGTAACATGGGAAGTAGTATTGGAGGATTGTTTGGAAGTATTCTTTGGAGGATTGAATGGCAGTATTATATGGAGGATTGTATGGCAGTATTATTGGAGGATTGTATGGCAGTATTATTGGAGGATTGTTTGAAAGTATTATTGGAGGATGGTATGGCAGTATTATTTGGAGTATTGTAATGCAGTATTATTTGGAGGATTGTATGGCAGTATTTGGAAGATTGTAATGCAGTATTATTGGAGGCTTGTAATGCAGTATTATTTGGAGGATTGTATGCAGTATTATTTGGAGGATAGTATGGCAGTATTATTTGGAGGATAGTATGGCAGTATTATTTGGAGGATTGTATGGCAGTATTATTTGCAGGATTGAATGGCAGTATTATTTGGAGGATTGTAATGCAGTATTATTTGGAGGATTGTATGGCAGTATTATTGGAGGATTGTTTGAAAGTATTATTGGAGGATGGTATGGCAGTATTATTTGGAGATTTGTATGGCAGTATTATTTGGAGGATTGTATGGCAGTATTATTTGCAGGATTGAATGGCAGTATTATTTGGAGGATTGTATGGCAGTATTATTAGAGGATTGTATGGCAGTATTATTTGGAGGTTTGTATGGCAGTATTATTAGAGGATTGTATGGCAGTATTACTGGAGGATTATATAGCAGTATTATTAGAGGATTATATCACAGTATTATTTAGAGGACTGTATGGCAGTATTATTTGGAGGATTGTATGTCAGCATTGTGTTGGTCTTCTCACACTTGCAGTTAATAAAATTCACAGAGAGCTGCAGCGATCAGAGTACAGACTTTTAAATAGCAATCTCCATCTAATTAACAGCAGATTAAGTCACTTGTTAAATGGATACTAATGGTATTGGTGAGTGTGTAATGGATGGCACAGAAGTGAGGAGGAGGACGCTGATTGTATAGGATTTACTACATAACGGACAGGAGAACATCCTCATTACATGGGATTGTATATTATCTTCCACATAGAGACTTTTCAGCCCCAGCCCCTAATATAGGAACCATAAGCCAAGAGCAGTTTCACAAATACCGGGAGCGGCCTTTTAAAGGGGGTGGCATTTTATAATTTATTTAGATCGCCTATATTAACAGCAAACCACATAATTTATCCTCGACCTATTATTAATATCAGACACCACACCAGACCCCCTTAATATATTCAACCCCCTGTATTAATATAAGACCACAAAGAAAATTGTTAAATTCAGACTTGGATACAGACAATAGAGGCCCCTGTGCAAGAACAGTATATGGGCCCTTTGCACTCCAATAGTAGGCTGCTTTGGAGTTGGATGCGGCCCCCTTACATTGTGGGCCCCCTTTGCCTCTGTGTGGCTGCACACGTTGCTCCACGTCTGCCCCTGATTACATGAATATCAGCCCCCCGATCAGCCCCCAGATCTCTGTGTATGGGCAGTGCTGCCTCTGATCAGCATTCTGGGCAGATGTGCATCATAAACTGGAAAATTAAAAAAATAAGGTTTATTGCATTGCATTGTGCCCACGGCCCGTGAGCGATGCCAGGGCTGAGACGTATGAGCCAGATACATATCCCTCTTGCTATTCTGCGGGCAGGTGACAGGTGCGCTTTAAACATCTCGATAATTTGAGTGGAGTCGCTGCCACAATGCTTCATCATTCCATTTCGCCCTTATCTGAAAGGAAATATAACGAAGCAGATGCCTCATTGTGTCGACTTACATCTTCATCTGCCCCCCGAGAAAGTGCTCTTGCAAGCAGATGGATTAACCCTTTCACTGCCAGCGCTTCTGGCTGCGAATGAGTTATTGTTTTCTGCGCATTCTGCGCACTTTGTGGTCGCTCGGAGCAGGTGCCGCTGAAAGACTGATGAAAAGCTAATCAGTGCAGTAATTTGTGTATATTATATCACTTCTCGCTGCTGTCCTCCAGGTGCTGGGTCACCCCAGTACATGTATGATACACAAAATTCCCCTGATCACTGATAATTAAAGCCGCTCTACACCCCCCACACTATCCGGAGCTGGGGCTACACTTACTTCTACCAAGACAAGAGACAATTACATTGTAAGGAGCCGATTATGTGATAATGGCTGATAGCCGCGTCCTCCATGTGTTCTCAGTGCCTGATTCATTGTCGACTATGCAAATCATTTCTGGGTCCATATACAGAATGACCCAAGTCAGAACCCCAAAGAGCAGATCACTGAGGACCCCAGAAAACTGGACACAGTACAGATTGCTCCAGTGACTCGTCTGTGGCATCTCCTCTAATTGCAGTCCTTCACTTCACCCTTTATTTTCCATCTCGTCCAGACCGTCATCACAAATTCTCCTGACTGCCACCAATTTCTTTATATTATTCGTTATTTCACTCATTAATGATGCCCTCCTTAGTGTCCTCATTCAGTATTGGTGCCTCCCTTAGTGTTCTAATTCAGTAATGGGGTCCCCTTTAGTGTTCTCATTCACTAATTGTCATTCCCTTAGGGTCCACATTCAGTAGTGCCCCCCTTAGGACCCTCATTCAGTAATGGTGCCCCCTTAGTGCCATCATTCAGTATTGATGCCTCCCTTAGTGTTCTCATTTAGTAATGGGGTCCCCTTTAGTGTTTACATTCACTAATTGTCATTCTCTTAGGGTCCACATTCAGTAGTGCCCCCCTTATGAACCTTATTCAGTAATGGTGCCCCCCTTAGGAACCTCATTCCGTAATGGTGCCCCCTTTATGTCATCATTCAGTATTGGTGCCCCTTTAATATCTATTGCTAAGTATTGGTGCCCACCTTAGCGTTCCTTCCCCACCCAGGAATTGTAACCCAATAAATAATGAAGCTAATACTCGCCTAGTCTGTTTCTAGCCCCAGCTTAATACTTCTCGTCCCCCTCCCCTTACTGAACAGTATATGCTTCCTCAGGGGCTGGGTGCAGCAAATAGTAGCCCAAAGCTTCAGAGTACTGGGGCAAATATCCACTGGTCTTCGCCAAGGCCGTCGCTGGGGTAGACCAGTCACTGCCTCACACACAGCTGGCACTAAACATTGGCTCAGTTGGGGAATCTGCCAGTTTGGGGTGCACTGTCACTTTTGGACACGAGGGGGTTAATCGATATGCCTCCATCATGCTCAACCCAGTTTTATTCTTCTCTGTACGAAAACCTAGAGGCAAATAAATGAAAGCGGCTTGTAGAGAAGCATTAAAGAGAAATCCTGTGATTGGCACTGCCCAGCGCCGCATCGTATGGAAATCAGCAGATAATTATCGGTCCTGAGCCAGTACGGGCGGACTCCGGGCTTCACGGGCCTGCAGAGGTGTAATTATCAAAGCTATCAGCTCCAGCCCTGGTTATTGCCTTAATATTTCCACCCCGTGCTCCATCCGGCCGGGAGAGCACAATGTCATTCTGCTTGTATTTACAGGGTGGGAGGGCGAGGGTTTTTTTATGTTGGGGTAGTTGCTCCATTGGAGCCGGTTAATGCAGCTTCGTACGGTGGGTGCTGCGTCGTGTCTATAAGCCTATTGAGGCTGCGGAATAGGAATGAGGAATGCTGACTGCGATAAGGCCCCGAAGGCCGTCCGCCGACGCGCTCCTGAGCCAGCGCTGAGATAAGCCGGATTCTTGGAGTGTTTGTACCCAATATGGACTTATTAATCGGTACAAGAAAATTCAGCCTCAGATTTATTAAATCTCTTTATCAGGGAGCCCCAGGAGTGCACCGAAATGGGGACCCGTGTACAGTGTCGGCTTCACCCGGCTGCTCCTCCAACAATGACATGCTTAACCTTTACATCGCCATTAACCATCAAGGCTGCAAGACGTTCCACAGGGATCTCACCATTCATGGGGTCCCACCATTCATGGGGTCCATGGCAAAGTCAAGGAAAGGCCCCCAGATTGCTTTACTGGAATTGCCATCAGGGGTTGCAGAGTAGTGTCCTACAGCAGATTTTCTGTACAGAGGAGTGTCTACATGTATAGAGCTACATAGCAGGAAAGCCCCTAGAAGATGTAGTAGAGGCCAATTTTATGATTTTCTTTAGTTTATTTGTCCCTGGTGAGCAGTAATTTGTGTCTCAGCCTATGATATTCATTAGTTCTTTGTCCTTGTGCCCAGTAATTATTTGTCCCAGTCCCTGGTTCCAGTAATTCTTTGTCCCAGTCCCGCTTCCAGTAATTCTTTGTTCCAGTCCCCAGGTTCCTAGTAATTCTTTGTTAGTTCCTGTCATTCTTTGCCCCAGTCCCGCATGCCAAGTAATTTTGTCCCAGTCCTTGGTTCCTGTAATTTTTTGACCCAGTCCCTGGTGCCCAGTAGGTCTTTGTCCCAGACCCTATGTCCAGTAATTTACATACCCCATTTCTTAATACCGTGTATTTCCCGCTCTAACATCAATGACAGCATGAAGTCTTCTATGGTAGTAGTGGATGAGGTTCTTTATTTTCTCAGATGGTAAGGCTGACCACTCTTCTTGGCAAAAAGACTCCAGTTCCTGTAAATTCCTGGGCTGTCTAGCATGAACTGTGCGCTTGAGATCTTCCCAGAGTGGCTCAATGATATTGAGGTCAGGAGACTGAGATGGCCACTCCAGAACCTTCACTTTGGTTTGCTGTAGCCAATGGCAGGTCGACTTGGCCTTTCATTTTGGATCATTGTCATGTTGGAACGTCCAAATACGTCCCATGTGTAACTTCAGGGCAGATGAGTGCAAATTTGCCACCAGTATTTGTTGATAACATGCTGCATTCATCTTTGCTTCAACTTTGACCAAGTGTCCTGTGCCTTTGTAGCTCACACATCCCCAAAACATCAGTGATCCACCTCCATGCTTTACAGGAATGGTGTTCCTTTCATCATAGGCCTTGTTGACCTCTCTTCAAATGTAACGTTTATGTTTGTGGCCAAAAAGTTCAATTTTGGTCTCATCACTCCAAATTACCGTGTTCCAGGAGTTTTGAGGCTTGCGTCTGTGCTGTTTTGCGTATTGTAGGCGAGATACTTTGTGGCATTTGTGCAGTAATGACTTTCTTCTGGCAAACTAACCATGCAGCCCATTTTTCTTCAATTGCCTCCTTATTGTGCATCTTGAAACAGCCACACCGCTAGTTTTCAGAGAGCCCTGTATTTCAGCTGTTATTTGTGGGATTTTCTTTGCATCCCGAGCAATTTTCCTGGCAGTTGTGGATGACATTTTTGTTGGTCTACCTGACCATGGTTTTGTTTTTACAGAGCCCCTGATTTTCCATTTGTTAATCACAGTTTAAACGCTGCTGACTGGTATTATCAATTCCTTGGATATCTTTTTGTATCCCTTTCCTGTTTTATACAGTTCAACTACCTTTTCCCGTAGATCCGTTGACAATTATTTTGCTTTCCCCATGTCTCACAATCCAGAAACGTCAGTGGCTGGATGAAAGATGCAAGAGTCTGTCTGGATCCCAGAAACTCACTCACTTTTATGCACACACAATGATAACAAGCAAACAGGTCACAGGTGAGGATGTTACCTTCAGTAGCCATTCACACCCTTTTGTGTCAACTTCTGTGCATGTTATCAGGCCAAAATCACCAGGGTATGTGAACTTTTGATCAGGTTCATTTGGATGTTTTGGGTTGTCATTATGATTTAAAAAGAGAAAACACAGTACTGTGACAATAAATGGCTCACCCAACCACTAACCATGAGTGGAGAAAAAGTTTTTGTGTTATCATTCAAATTCTCTGAAAAAAAAAAAAAGGCCAAGAAAGCAAAAATATTGCCGGGGTATGTAAACTTTTGAGCACAACTGTAATATGTTCCCATCCTTGACATCCTGGGGACATGCCACTTTTAGGACCCTCAGCTACTGAGAGCACTGGGGTCCTATGTCCTCTATTTGGACTTTCAGAGTGGTCATTGGTGGGATCTTTTACCCTTTAAATCAATGGAGATTAGGTCTTTTGCACTTGGCTTTTGTCATTGAAGTCTATGGGAGGGTTACGGAAAGATCCATTCAATCTATTAAAGCCAAAGAGACAAGCGGCTGATTTGTGTCAGCAGATGTCCAGGGCTGGCGTTTTTCTGAGGTGAGACCCCATCTGTCAGGTAAATATCTAAGTTTTTTATGCAATGTAAAAAAAATCCTTCATTTCTACCCACTTTTATGTAAAACCTATAATCCAGAAATCTGTTGTCCAAAAAGCACTGGAGCAGCCGGAGCGCTGAGGGAGATGAGACCTCGCTGACCTTCCTCCAGAGTTTTCCTCCACATTATTTCAGTCTTATCCACTTAACCTGTCATTAGTCGCCATTACGCACGACCTCTCTGTAGCAGGACACGACCGTGGACAGGGAAGATGAGAGACTGGTGGAGCTGTGTCACTGCAGCCGCTTCTTCTACAACTGTGCAAAGTGATATCAAGAGTCAGTGCAGCTGTGTAAAAGGACTTTAAAGGGAACCTGTCAGTCGATCCCTGCCGCCCAAACCACAGGAAGCAGGAATCAGATCTTGGCTGCATGTCTTAGAGACCGACTAGTCCGGTGCCGCCCAAACCACAGGCAACAGGAATCAGAGCTTGGCTGCACGACTTAGAGACGTGACTAGTTCGGTGCCACCCAAACCACAGGCAACAGGAATCAGAGCTTGGCTGCATGACTTAGAGACGCGACTAGTCCGATGCCACACAAACCACAGGCAGCAGGAATCAGAGCTTCACTGCACGACTTAGAGACGTGACTAGTCCGGTGCCGTCCAAATCACAGGCAGTAGGAATCAGAGCTTCACTGCACGACTTAGAGACGAGACTAGTCCGGTGCCGTCCAAATCACAGGCAGCAGGAATCAGAGCTTCACTGCACGACTTAGTCTTCTTTCACACTTGCGTCGGTACGGGTCCGTCGCTAAGCGTCGGCGCGACGTACCGACCCACGTTGTGAAAATTTGGCACGACGTTGGCAGCGGATGCAGTTTTTCAATGCATCCGCTGCCCATACTAAAGTCTGGGGAGGAGGTGGCGGAGTTCTGGCCGCGCACGCGCGGTAGGAAATGGCGAAAACGATGTACGAAAAAAGTTCCCTTGAACGTTTTTTCGTGCCGACGGTCCGCCAAAATCCGACGCATCCAGTGCACGACGGACGCGACGTATGGTAATACGTCACCATCTGTCAGCAATACAAGTCTATGGGCAAAAAACGCATCCTGCGGGCACATTTGCAGGATCCGTTTTTTCCCCAAAAGACGCATTGCGACGAACGTCACATGACGCAAGTGTGAAAGTAGCCTTAGAGACGCGACTAGTCCGATGCCGCCCAAATCACAGGCAGCAGGAATCAGAGCTTGGATGCACGACTTAGGGACCCGACTAGTCCGATGCCGCCCAAACCACAGGCAGCAGGAATCAGAGCTTGGCTGCACGACTTAGAGACATGACTAGTTCGGTGCCACCCAAACCACAGGCAACAGGAATCAGAGCTTCACTGCACGACTTAGAGACGTGACTAGTCCGGTGCCGTCCAAATCACAGGCAGCAGGAATCAGAGCTTCACTGCACGACTTAGGCTTCTTTCACACTTGCGTCGGTATGGGTCCGTCGCTAAGCGTCGGCGCGACGTACCGACCCACGTTGTGAAAATTTGGCACGACGTTGGCAGCGGATGCAGTTTTTCAATGCATCCGCTCCCCATACTAAAGTCTGGGGAGGAGGTGGCAGAGTTCTGGCCGCGCACGCGCGGTAGGAAATGGCGGAAACGATGTACGAAAAAAGTTCCCTTGAACATTTTTTCGTGCCGACGGTCCGCCAAAATCCGACGCATCCAGTGCACGACGGACGCGACGTATGGTAATACGTCACCATCTGTCGGCAATACAAGTCTATGGGCAAAAAACGCATCCTGCGGGCACATTTGCAGGATCCGTTTTTTCCCCAAAAGACGCATTGCGACGAACGTCACATGACGCAAGTGTGAAAGTAGCCTTAGAGACGCGACTAGTCCGATGCCGCCCAAATCACAGGCAGCAGGAATCAGCTTGGATGCACGACTTAGGGACCCGACTAGTCCGATGCCGCCCAAGCCACAGGCAGCAGGAATCAGAGCTTGGCTGCACGACTTAGAGACATGACTAGTTCGGTGCCACCCAAACCACAGGCAACAGGAATCAGAGCTTCACTGCACGACTTAGAGACGTGACTAGCCCGATGCCGCCCAAACCACAAGCAGCAGGAATCAAAGCTTGGCTGCACGACTTAGAGACACGACTAGTCCGGTGCCGCCCAAGCCACAGGCAGCAGGAATCAGAGCTTGGCTGCACGACTTAGAGACATGACTAGTTCGGTGCCACCCAAACCACAGGCAACAGGAATCAGAGCTTCACTGCACGACTTAGAGACGCGACTAGCCCGATGCCGCCCAAACCACAAGCAGCAGGAATCAGAGCTTCACTGCACGACTTAGAGACGCGACTAGCCCGATGCCGCCCAAACCACAAGCAGCAGGAATCAAAGCTTGGCTGCACGACTTAGAGACACGACTAGTCCGGTGCCGTCCAAATCACAGGCAGCAGGAATCAGAGCTTCACTGCACGACTTAGGCTTCTTTCACACTTGCGTCGGTACGGGTCCGTCGCTAAGCGTCGGCGCGACGTACCGACCCACGTTGTGAAAATTTGGCACGACATGGGCAGTGGATGCAGTTTTTCAATGCATCCGCTGCCCATTCTAAAGTCCGGGGAGGAGGTGGCGGAGTTCCGGCCGCGCATGCGCGGTAGGAAATGGCGGAAGCAACGTACGAAAAAATGTTCCCTTGAACGTTTTTCGTGCCGACGGTCCGCCAAAACGCGACGCATCCAGTGCACGACGGACGCGACGTATGGTAATACGTCACCATCCGTTGGCAATACAAGTCTATGGGCAAAAAACGCATCCTGCGAGCACATTTGCAGGATCCGTTTTTTCCCCAAAAGACGCATTGCGACGAACGTCACACGACGCAAGTGTGAAAGTAGCCTTAGAGACGTGACTAGTCCGGTGCCGCCCAAATCACAGGCAGCAGGAATCAGAGCTTGGCTGCACGACTTAAGGACCCGACTAGTCCGATGCCGCCCAAACCACAGGCAACAGGAATCAGAGCTTGGCTGCACGACTTAGAGACATGACTAGTCCGATGCCGCCCAAACCACAGGCAACAGGAATCAGAGCTTGGCTGCACGACTGTAATAATTATAGGGGATAACTCAGGAGACTCTTTGCGTGGAACAAGACAACTACAGGACACAGTTTTATAAGTCGTAAAGTCTATATTATCACACGGTGATTCAAACAGGTGCAGAGAGAAACTCAAGTCCACAACACTTGGTGCAAATAATAAATGCAGCTTAGCAGTCAATAGGAAACTTCAGAGGAAAATGCAATCAAACAGAAAGTCTATGAAGCACAGTTATTCTTGAGGATACTTGACACGAATAAATCCTTGTCTTAGTCCAGGCACAGATAGATATGCTTATTAGGCAGTTCAAATCATATCTTAGCTCAGCCAGGGAGGCCTGGTTAATAGTCTCAGGTTATTGCAAAGCAGCAACAGCTTACATGTCCAGCAAATGCAGATGGAAGTAAACACGAACAGCAGATGAAGGAGGATTACTGGAAACTTGTGTATGCAGCAGGAACTCAGAGCAGAGTAGCAGGATCACCACACAGGTTCACAGGAGCAGGTGTATAGCCAGGGAGTAATCAGAGGTCAGGAGCTGGATGCAAGGCAGAATACTCTAGCACAGAATGAAGGCTGGGGTGGAGTTTTATAGCAGGAAGACACAGTGGACATGAGACCAAAGACGCCATCTTGGAAAAGGGCAGTAATGCACAAAAGGTAAAAAATGTTCAGAGTCCTGACATTACTCCCTCCTTAGAAGCGGCCTCAGGACGATCCTGGACCTGGTTTCTCAGGGAATCTCTGATGAAAACGAGAAATCTTCTGTTGGGCATTGATGTTTTCCACAGGTTCCCAAGAGTCTTCCTCAGGGGGATATCCCTGCCATCTTATCAGATATTGGAGCCGATTCCTGCGAATCCTGGAATCAATAATTACCTCCACCACGAATTGTTCTTCCCCATCAATCACCACAGGCTGCGGAGGTGACACAACACGTCCCTGGAAGGTATTAGGAGATACAGGCTTTAGTAAAGATACATGGAAAACTGGGTGTAACTTCATTGTCCTAGGCAGCTTCAGCCGGCAGGCCACAAAGCTCACAATACCGTTGATCTTGAAAGGGCCAATTAATTTCTGTCCAAGTTTTTGTGAAGGAACGTTTAACTTCAGATTCTTAGTTGCTAACCACACGGAATCTCCTACCTTGAACATGGGTGCAGGTTTACGGAATCTATCAGCCGATCTCTTATAACGTTCTTGAGCTGTGGTCAGGGATTCCTTCAGAACCTCCAGATTTTGTCTCATCGCAGTCAGCCTTTCCTCCACTGCCGGAACCGGAGAATTAATTGGAGACCTAGGTAAAATACACTGATGATAACCCAGATTGGCAAAGAAAGGTGTAAATTTAGTGGAGGCGCTCTGAGAATTATTATATGAAAATTCGGCTAACGGCAACAACTCCAACCAATCATCCTGGAGATGGCTGACATAACATCTTAGATATTGTTCCAGCGTCTGGTTGGTACGCTCAGTCTGACCATTTGTCTGGGGATGGTAAGCAGAAGAGAGACAGACATTAATATTGAGTGCAGAGCAAAACCCCTTCCAGAATCTTGAAGTCAACTGTACTCCACGGTCAGATATGATCTCATCCGGGACCCCATGCAACCGAAAGACATTCTGTATAACCAAGTTCACTGTATCTTTAGCTGAGGGGAGGCCGGTGCACGGAACAAAATGAGCAGCTTTAGTCAGGCGATCAACTACCACCATGATTGTATTCATGCCCCCCGATGTAGGCAGCTCCACAATAAAGTCCATTGATATAGACCCCCAAGGGTGGGACGGAACAGGTAATGGTTGTAGAAGACCCGTAGGTGCCACATGAGGAGTCTTGTAACGGGCACATACCTCGTAAGAGAGAACATAGTCCTTGGTATCCTTCAGGCAAGTTGGCCACCAGAAGAATCGGCTCAGGAACTCATGTGTCTTCTGTACCCCCCTGTGACCAGCCAACTTGGAGTCATGTACCAACTTGAGGATCTGCAGACGGACGACCTCCGGGACATAGATACGTCGATCTCTGAACCACATGCCACCCTTAAAGACAAGACTAATATCCACAGGTGGGTTGGCCAGAAATGCATCACCTTCATAGGCCTCCCTGCACTCCTTCCACAAGTCCTGATCGTGCATAACTCCAATGAAATTGGCATCAGATAGAATGGTCTTGGACGGGGCTCCAGGTACGGAATCCGCAGCATGAATTCGGGATAAAGCATCAGCCTTCCCATTACGAGAACCTGGACTGTACGAGATAACAAAGTTAAATTGATTTAAAAATAAGTTACAACGAGCCTGACGAGGAGAAAGACATTTAGCGGATCTAAGGAACTCTAGATTGCGATGGTCAGTTAGCACTATGATCTGTTGTGCAGCTCCTTGCAGATGATGCCTCCATTCTTTGAAAGCCGCAATAATAGCCAGCAATTCCTTGTCTCCCACGTCGTAATTCTTCTCTGCTGAGGTTAGTCTACGGGAAAAGAAAGCACAAGGATGTAGCAAACCCTTCTCTCCAGTTCTTTGGGAGAGAATAGCCCCCAAAGCATTATCAGAAGCGTCTACCTCCACAATGAAAGGAAGTGTTGGATCTGGGTGTATCAACAGCGGTGCTGATGTGAAACAGATCTTGAGCCGATCAAAAGCTTCTTGAGCCTGTGATGACCACTTAAAGGGCTTTTCCTTCTTTGTCAAGGAAGTAATGGGACGGACAATATCAGAAAAATTTCGAATGAAGTGTCTGTAGAAATTTGCAAAACCAATAAAACGTTGGACCTCCTTAGCATTCTTGAGTACCGGCCAGTCAAGGATAGCCTGAATCTTACCAGATTCCATGTTCAGCCCCTGGGGAGAGATGATATAACCTAAGAACTGTATCTCAGAACGATGGAACTCGCATTTCTCCGGCTTAATATACAGATGGTTCTCTTTCAGACGTCTTAAGACAGTTTTGATATGTTCTTCATGTTCCTGTAGAGAGTCAGAAAAGATTAGTATATCGTCCAAATAGATCACTACAAACTGGTCCAACAAATCTCTGAAAATGTAATTAGCAAGGTTTTGAAATGTTGCAGGGGCGTTACAAAGCCCGAAGGGCATCACAAGAGATTCAAAGTGTCCATACCGGCATCTGAATGCTGTCTTCCACTCATCCCCTGGACGAATACGCACCAAATTATAAGCCCCACGAAGATCCAGTTTAGAGAACACCTTAGCATGGCGGACTCTTTCCAGTAATTCGGGAATCAGAGGCAAAGGGTAACGGTTTCGTACGGTTACCTTATTGAGTTCTCGATAGTCAACACAGGGTCTCAGGGTACCATCCTTCTTCTTTACAAAAAAGATAGGTGCCCCTGCTGGTGAGGAAGAAGGACGTATGAAGCCTTTGGCCAGATTTTCATCAATATACTCTTTTAAGGCTTGAAGCTCAGGTGCCGCCAAAGGGTATACATTACCAAAAGGAATGGCTGCCCCGGGAAGCAGCTCAATGGGACAGTCATAATGCCTGTGTGGAGGAAGCTGATCTGCATTCTTCTTGTCACAGATGTCCGAGAACTCTTTATAAGCTGGAGGTGAAGAAAATACCTTTACATGTGGTTCCGTAGCTGTGGACTCAGGGACAGCTTCTGTTAACGCTGAGTTGCTCCTTGTTGGGAAGATAATCTCCTTGGTCTCCCAGTTGATAATTGGGTTCTGAGAACGCAACCAAGGAATGCCTAAAATCACAGGAAAATGAGGAGAAGAAATTACCAAGAAAGAAAGTTGCTCCTGATGATTAGGCTCCAACAAAATTTCAAGGGGTACAGTCTCCTGATCCACAGGCCCAGAGATTAAAGGTGACCCATCCACTGTTTCCATGGTTATTGGAGAGGCTCTTTGCTGAATTCTAATACCATGTTCCTTGGCAAATGCGACATCCATGAAATTGCCACCTGCACCAGAGTCAATCATAGCTGAACTGGAAATCCACTGTCCTGAACACAGGATCTTAATAGGGAGAGAACAGTGAGAGTTCTTTTCCTTCAGCTCCTTGGGGGGTGAAGTCATAGAAAGTTAATGGAATACAGCATTTAAAGGCAGGCTACATTCAGAGATGTCAGATATCACAGTTGTCATACTCCCCTATTGCTGCTAGCACCTTGTAAGGCCGTCTAGGACACTTAGGACAATTGATCAAGAAGTGGTCAGACTGGCCACAGTAGAAACATAGACTTTCACGAAGGCTCCCGGCGCTCATTGATCTCGCGCCTCTAAACGGAATCAATTTACATGGGCACCTCCTCCACCTCCTGAGAGGTTTTACCTGCAGGCTCTTTGGAAGGAAGGGAAAAGTTAGAAACACGGTTATATGCAGCAAATTTCTTCTGCCTATGCTCAGGCGAATGTCTATGTGCACACAATGCTGTATAAATGTCTCTAGCTCTTGTGACTCAGAGCGGGCTAGTTCATCTTTTACAATACTAGACAGACGCCTTTTAAAAATAGGCAATTGTGCATAACTGTCCCAATTGGTATCTACCGCCAATCTCCTGAATTCAGTGGCATACTCAATAACAGAACATTTAGCCTGGCGTAAAGACAACAAAGTAGATTCAGCGGTTGCACGGCGATTAGGGTCATCAAACATTAATGCCATAGCGGCCAAGAAATCATCCAAGTCATTTAACCGTGGGTCACGAGACTCAATCATCGGATTCACTCAGGCGAGCGCTCGTGCGGTCAGCAGCATTATTACACACAATACTTTGGATCTATCAGTAGGAAAACGGTCAGCATGCACATCAAAATATAGCATACATTGATTCACAAAGCCACGAAATTTGTCGCGATCACCATTAAATCTGAATGGGGGCAACTTAGGTGGGCTAGCTGGTGGCGGTTGCCCAGAGGGTAAAGTCACTTGTGCAGCTATTTGCGTGCTTATGTCCTGAAAAGCCCATCCATACTGGGACTCTATCCCAGGAAGTTTGTTTTCCTGGGCTGCCATGCGGTTGCTCAAGTCCTGCAAAGTTTGTCCAAACACTTGTTGATTGTGTTCAAAGCTTCCAAACTTCTTTTGCAGACCTTCCACATCTTTCTGCAGTGATCTAATTATGGAAAACACCTGCTCTAATTTGCTTTCTGCAGTCATTGTTCCAGCAGTCTCCTTTTTTTTTTAGGCTAGAGTATCCTGTAATAATTATAGTGGTTAACTCAGGAGACTCTTTGCCTAGAACAAGACAACTACAGGACACAGTTTTATAAGTGGTAAAGTCTATATTATCACACGGTGATTCAAACAGGTGCAGAGAGAAACTCAAGTCCACAACACTTGGTGCAAATAATAAACGCAGCTTAGCAGTCTATAGGAAACTTCAGAGGAAAATGCAATCAAACAGAAAGTCTATGAAGCACAGTTATTCTTGAGGATACTTGACACAAATAAATCCTTGTCTTAGTCCAAGCACAGATAGATATGCTTATTAGGCAGTTCAAATCATATCTTAGCTCAACCAGGGAGGCCTGGTTAATAGTCTCAGGTTATTGCAAAGCAGCAACAGCTTACATGTCCAGCAAATGCAGATGGAAGTAAACACGAGCAGCAAATGAAGGAGGATTACTGGAAACTTGTGTATGCAGCAAGAACTCAGAGCAGAGTAGCAGGATCACCACACAGGTTCACAGGAGCAGGTGTATAGCTAGGGAGTAATCAGAGGTCAGGAGCTGGATGCAAGGCAGAATACTCTAGCACAGACTAAAGGCTGGGGTGGAGTTTTATAGCAGGAAGACACAGTGCACATGAGACCAAAGACGCCATCTTGGAAAAGGGCAGTAATGCACAAAAGGTAACAAATGTTCAGAGTCCTGACAACGACTTAGAGACGCGACTAGTCCGGTGCCACCCAAACCACAGGCAACAGGAATCAGAGCTTGGCTGCACGACTTAAAGACGCGATTAGTCCGGTGCCGCCCAAACCACAGGCAGCTGGAATCAGAGCTTGGCTGCACGACTTAGAGATACGACTAGTCCGGTGCCACCCAAACCACAGGCAACAGGAATCAGAGCTTGGCTGCACGACTTAGAGATACGACTAGTCCGGTGCCGCCCAAACCACAGGCAACAGGAATCAGAGCTTGGATGCATGATTTAGAGATACGACTAGTCCGATGCTGCCCAAACCACAGGCAGCAGGAATCAGAGCTTGGCTGCACGACTTAGAAACGCGACTAGTCCGGTGCCGCCCAAACCACAGGCAACAGGAATCAGAGCTTGGCTGCACGACTTAGAGACGCGACTAGTCCAGTGCCGCCCAAACCAGAGGCAGCAGGAATCAGAGCTTGGCTGCACGACTTAGAGACGCCACTAGTCCGGTGCCGCACAAACCACAGGCAACAGGAATCAGAGCTTGGATGCATGATTTAGAGACGCGACTAGTCCGGGGCCGACCAAACCAGAGGCAAAAGGAATCAGAGCTTGGCTGCACGACTTAGAGACGCGACTAGTCCAGTGCCGCCCAAACCAGAGGCAGCAGGAATCAGAGCTTGGCTGCACGACTTAGAGATACAACTAGTCCGGTGCCGCCCAAACCACAGGCAACAGGAATCAGAGCTTGGATGCACGATTTAGAGATACAACTAGTCCGATGCCGCCCAAACCACAGGCAACAGGAATCAGAGCTTGGCTGCGCGACTTAGAGATACAACTAGTCTGATGCCGCCCAAACCACAGGCAGCAGGAATCAGAGCTTGGCAGCACGACTTAGAGATACGACTAGTCCGGTGCCGCCCAAACCACAGGCAGCAGGAATCAGAGCTTGGCTGCCTGACTTAGAGACACGACTAGTCCGATGCCACACAAACCACAGGCAGCAGGAATCAGAGCTTGGCTGCACGACTTACAGACGCGACTAGTCCGATGCCGCCCAAACCGCAGGCAGCAGGAATCAGAGCTTGGTTGCATGACTTAGAGAGGCGACTAGTCCGATGCCGCCCAAACCACAGGCAACAGGAATCAGAGCTTGGCTGCGCGACTGAGAGACATGACTAGTCCGGTGCCGCCCAAACCACAGGCAGCAGGAATCAGAGCTTGGCTGCACGACTTAGAGACATGACTAGTCCGGTGCCGCCCAAACCACAGGCAGCAGCAATCAGAGCTTGGCTGCATGACTTAGAGACGCGACTAGTCCGGTGCCGCCCCAATCTGCTCCTGTGATTGACAGGTGTCTTCCTATGTACTGGAGCAGAGCGGGGAGACGGCTCATCTCTGTCTATGGTCCCTTACCACTGCCTAAGGGTTACAGAGAACAGTCGTGCAGCCAGGATCTGATTCATGCTGCCCCAACCATGATTGTCAGGTTCATTATTATGGCGGCCATTGCAGTTGCTACTTTAATGACTGAACGTAGTGATTTCTGAGGGGCGTGCTCTGTGAGGTCATGCTGGGATCTGTAGTCTGATATCTGTACGACATCTTCATCCCTATGCTCAGTCACCCCCGATGGTGTCTCTGAAGCATCCTGGGAGTATGGTCTCTGATGTCGGCCTCTGAAGTCTCCTTCTCATCATTAGCTGCCACTTCTTTGTGTAATTGCTTGTACTTGTATCTCATCTTAGAATTAATTGCAGTTTATTATCAGCGGAGACGCAGATTTCCCGGATCCCGGAGTCACAGCCAGACCAAATAAATCATTAAATGTGTGTGAAGGGAAGTCGCACCTTCTCATCCCGATGGATTCCCAGTGTGATCCCTGTGACTGGACGAAAAGAGGAAAAGTAGTGATGTAATCGATATTGTGGGCTGCCCCGATGTACTGGGAAAGGCTGCAAGCAAGGATTCAGGAACATGATGGGGGTTGTAGTGGTGTGTGTTTCCAATGAGACAATCACTCAGGATAGGATTAGATACAATGGATCAGCAGACAGTTTCACACATGATAGGATTAGATACACATCTCAGCAGACAGTATCACACATGATAGGATTAGATACACATCTTAGCAGACAGTATCACACAGGATAAGCTTAGATACAATGGATCAGCAGACAGTATCACACAGGAGAGGATTAGATACTCAGCTCAGCAGACAGTATCACACAGGAGAGGATTAGATACACAGCTCAGCAGACAGTATCACACATGATAGGATTAGATACACAGCTCACCAGACAGTATCACACAGGTAAGCTTAGATACAATGGATCAGCAGACAGTATCACACAGGAGAGGATTAGATACACAGCTCAGCAGACAGTATCACACAGAAGAGGATTAGATAAACAGCTCAGCAGACAGTATCACACAGGAGAGGATTAGATGCACAGCCCAGCAGACAGTATCCACAGGATAGGATTAGATACACAGCTCAGCAGACAGTATCACACAGGATAGGATTAGATGCACAGCCCAGCAGACAGTATCACACAGGATATGATTAGATACACAGCCCAGCAGACAGTATCCACAGGATAGGATTAGATACACAGCTCAGCAGACAGTATCACACAGGATAGGATTAGATGCACAGCCCAGCAGATAGTATCACACAGGATGGGATTAGATACACAGCTCAGCAGACAGTATCACACAGGATAGGATTAGATGCACGGCTCAGCAGTCAGTATCTCACAGGATAGGATTAGATACACGGCTCAGCAGTCAGTATCACACAGGATAGGATTAGATACACAGCTCAGCAGACAGTATCACACAGGATAGGATTAGATACACGGCTCAGCAGACAGTATCACACAGGATATGATTAGATGCACGGCTCAGCAGACAGTATCACGCAGTGAGGGATTAGATGCATGGCTCAGCATCACACGATGGGATTAGATATGAGATAGGATTCTTCAGTATATTGATGTAGCTGACATCAGAGAACAGCAGCTCACACTGTCTGCTTTTATTGCTTTTATACCTGGGTAATAATTTTCCACTGCTGTATCAATGTCATATGATGGTGACATCGGAGTGATTGATGCTGTGACACTTTGGCCCCACGTATGGAGTGACACCGGCATCTTCTGCATTCAGTCCCTTCTCTTCTTCCTCCAGTGATCACTGTACATTCTCAGTAATATTTTCAGCTGGCAAGTTGAGAAGGCTGTGACTGACCACATGGTGGCGCTGTAATTCCTACTTTTATCATGTGGGTAATTCATGCAGCATCTTCGCAGCTGAGCATATAATGTGTACACACAACTATATGTATGTATATATATATATATATATATATATATATATATATATATATATATATATATAAAGCTGAATGTGTGTATGTGTGTGTGTATGTATGTGTGTATGCTTGGGATTGGCATCTGAACCGTCGCAGCTACAGGCACAAAATTTTGCACAGTCACACGTCTGGACCCCGAGAGCGTCATAGGCTATGTTGTGAGGTGAAATTTTAACCCCGCGCTTTCCAATTCACCAAACAATTTTGCCCCTATCTACATAATGGGTAAAAAATGAAAGGAAAAGTGTTGGAGGCAAATTAACAGCTGCCAGATGTGAACAAGGGGGACGTAAAGAATGAGAGCGATGGCGCCAAAGAGTATATACTGTACAGTTGCTAAGGTGGGGCCCCGACATGGGATAATCACCACACCACCACGGGGATATGAACACACACACAAAATGCGCCACACACTACCACGTGCTCGAACACATATACCACCCTCAGCGCACATTTCACCACACATACACCTACCTCGCCACATAAAAGTCGAAACACAAAAGTCGGCGCTCAAAACTCGCCACGCGCAAAACTCTCCACATGCAAAACTCGCCACACGTGCAAAACTCACCTCATGGAAAACTCGCCACATGCAAAACTTGCACACGCAGAAAAATTGCCACATGCACAAAAGTTGCAACACATGCAAAAGTTGCCTCACACAAAACTTGCACATACTCAAAAGGCACCACACATAAAACTCGCCACGTGCAAAACTCGCCATGCGCAAAACTTGCTGCACACAACTTGCTACACTAACCTGTCACATGCAACTCGACACACAAAAAGTTGCTACACGCATGTCGCCACACAAAACTCATCTCACAAAAGTCGCTACATGCATGTCGCCACACGCAACTCAACACACACAACTTGACACACGAAACTCGCCCTAAAACACACACAAGTCTGGTATTATCCTTCAAAAATAAAAATCTGATTAATAAGCAGACAAACTACAAGAGCAACAAATGTACCATATAGGAATCCGGCAGCTGTCAGTCACATGACCAGTCTATTATGTGTATGTGTGAGCTAATATATACTGCTGATTTATCAGGCTGCCAATTTAGCTTACAAATACTGAGGTAAAAATACTGACCAAATAACGTGTGAACGAGGGCTAATACAGGAGGAGACGACATACAGGAACATACTATATACAGGAGCAGATGACATACAGGTATATACTATATACAGGAGGAGATGACACACAGGTATATACTATATACAGGAGGAGATGACACACAGATATATACTATATACAGGAGAGATGACACACAGGTATATACTATATACAGGAGAGATGACACACAGGTATATACTATATAGAGGAGGAGATGACACACAGGTATATACTATATACAGGAGAGATGACACACAGGTATATACTATATACAGGAGAGATGACACACAGGTATATACTATATAGAGGAGGAGATGACATACAGGTACATACTACATACAGGAGGAGATGACATACAGGTATATACTATATACAGGAGAGATGACACACAGGTATATACTATATACAGGAGGAGATGACACACAGGTATATACTATATACAGGAGCAGATTACCTACAGGTATATAGTATATACAGGAGGAGATGACATACAGGTATATGCTATGTATAGGAGGAGATGACACACAGATATATACTATATATAGGTGAGATGACACACAGGTATATACTATATACAGGAGATTACATACAGGTATATCTAATATATAAAGCTGAATGTGTGTATGTATGTATGTGTGTATGTCCGGGATTGGCATCTGCACCGTCGCAGCTACAGCCACAAAATTTTGCACAGTCACACGTCTGGACCCCGAGAGCGTCATAGGCTATGTTGTGAGGTGAAATTTTAACCACGTGCGTTCCAATTCACCAAACAATTTTGCCCCTATCTACATAATGGGGAAAAAGTGAAGGGAAAAGTGTTGGAGGAAAATTGACAGCTGCCAGATGTGAACAATGAGGAGTTAAAGAATGAGAGCGATGGCGCCAAAGAGTATATACCGTACAGTTGCTAAGGTGGGGCCCCAACATGGGATACTCACCACACATGGGGATATGAACACAAACACAAAATGCGCCACACACTACCACGTGCTTGAACACATATACGACCCTCAGCACACATTTCACCACACACACACCAACCTCGCCACATAAAAGTCGAAACACAAAAGTCACCGCTCAAAACTCGCAACGCGCAAAACTCGCCATATGCAAAACTAGGCTCACGCAAAACTCGCCACACGTGCAAAACTCACCTCATGCAAAACTTGCACACACAGAAAAATTGCCACATGTACAAAAGTTGCACCACATGCAAAAGTTGCCTCACACAAAACTTGCACATACTCAAAACGCACCACACATAAAACTCGCCACGCGCAAAACTCGCCATGCACAAATCTTGCTGCACACGAGTTGCATGTGACAGGTTAGTGTAGCAAGTTGACACACAAAATGTTGCTACACGCATGTCGCCACACAAAACTCATCTCACAAAAGTCGCTACATGCATGTCGCCACACGCAACTCAACACACACAACTTGACACATGAAACTCGCCCTAAAACACACACAAGTCTGGTATTGTCCTTCAAAAATAAAAATCTGATTAATAAGCAGACAAACTACAAGAGCAACAAATGTACCATATAGGAAATACGGCAGCTGTCAGTCACATGACCAGTCTATTATGTGTATGTGTGAGCTAATATATACTGCCAGGGGGAGGGCTTCCTGTTGGCTGGGGATTTATCAGGCTGCCAATAGCAACCAATCACAGCTCAGCTTCTATTTTGCTACAGTTAATTAACCTGAGCTCTGATTGGTTAATATAGGCAACAAAGACATTCTCAGTATAACAAAGCTAATATATGTTGTGAAATTCTTCTATTAGCTTAGTTTTTGCCTTTTAATAATTACATTTCTATCTATTTGTTTTGTGGTTTTTGTGTGCAGAATAAATTTTTGTTAACACATTCTATTTTGCTAACAGCAGTCATTAACCCGGGCGAAGCCGGGTAGTACAGCTAGTGTATATATATATATATATATATATATATATATATATATATATATATATATATATATATATACATATATATACATATATATACATATATATATACAGTACAGACCAAAAGTTTGGACACACCTTCTCATTTAAAGATTTTTCCGTATTTTCATGACTATGAAAATTGTACATTCACACTGAAGGCATCAAAACTATGAATTAACACATGTGGAATTATATACTTAACAAAAAAGTGTGAAACAACTGAAAATATGTCTTATATTCTAGGTTCTTCAGAGTAGCCACCTTTTGCTTTGATGACTGCTTTGCACCCTCTTGGCATTCTCTTGATGAGCTTCAAGAGGTAGTCACCGGGAATGGTCTTCACTTCACAGGTGTGCCCTGTCAGGTTTAATAACTGGGATTTCTTGTCTTATAAATGGGGTTGGGACCATCAGTTGTGTTGTGCAGAAGTCTGGTGGATACACAGCTGATAGTCCTACTGAATAGACTGTTAGAATTTGTATTATGGCAAGAAAAAAGAAGCTAAGAAAAACGAGTGGCCATCATTACTTTAAGAAATGAAGGTCAGTCAGTCCGAAAAATTGGGAAAACTTTGAAAGTGTCCCCAAGTGCAGTTGCAAAAACCATCAAGCGCTACAAAGAAACTGGCTCACATGAGGACCGCCCCAGGAAAGGAAGACCAAGAGTCACCTCTGCTTCTGAGGATAAGTTTATCCGAGTCACCAGCCTCAGAAATCGCAGGTTAACAGCAGCTCAGATTAGAGACCAGGTCAATGCCACACAGAGTTCTAGCAGCAGACACATCTCTACAACAACTGTTAAGAGGAGACTTTGTGCAGCAGTCTTTCATGGTAAAATAGCTGCTAGGAAACCACTGCTAAGGACAGGCAACAAGCAGAAGAGACTTGTTTGTGCTAAAGAACACAAGGAATGGACATTAGACCAGTGGAAATCTGTGCTTTGGTCTGATGAGTCCAAATTTGAGATCTTTGGTTCCAACCACCGTGTCCTTGTGCGATGCAGAAAAGGTGAACGGATGGACTCTACATGCCTGGTTCCCACCGTGAAGCATGGAGGAGGAGGTGTGATGGTGTGGGGGTGCTTTGCTGGTGACACTGTTGGGGATTTATTCACAATTGAAGGCATACTGAACCAGCATGGCTACCACAGCATCTTGTAGCGGCATGCTATTCCATTCCGTTTGCGTTTAGTTGGACCATCATTTATTTTTCAACAGGACAATGACCCCAAACACACCCCCAGGCTGTGTAAGGGCTATTTCACCAAGAAGGAAAGTGATGGGGTGCTACCCCAGATGACCTGGCCTCCACAGTCACCAGACCTGAACCCAATCGAGATGGTTTGGGGTGAGCTGGACCACAGAGTGAAGGCAAAAGGGCCAACAAGTGCTAAGCATCTCTGGGAACTCCTTCAAGATTGTTGGAAGACCATTCCCGGTGACTACCTCTTGAAGCTCATCAAGAGAATGCCAAGAGTGTGCAAAGCAGTCATCAAAGCAAAAGGTGGCTGCTTTGAAGAACCTAGAATATAAGACATAATTTCAGTTGTTTCACACTTTTTTATTAAGTATATAATTCCACATGTATTAATTCATAGTTTTGATGCCTTCAGTGTGAATGTACAATTTTCATAGTCATGAAAATACAAAAAAATCTTTGAATGAGAAGGTGTGTCCAAACTTTTGGGCTGTACTGTATGTATGTATATATATATATATATATATATATATATATATATATATATATATATATATATATATATATATATATATATATATACATATTATATATATATATACACTAGCTGTACTACCCGGCTTCGCCCGGGTTAATGACTGCTGTTAGCAAGATAGAATGTGTTAACAAAAATTTATTCTGCACACAAAAACCACAAAACAAATAGATAGAAATGTAATTATTAAAAGGCAAAAACTAAGCTAATAGAAGAATTTCACAACATATATTAGCTTTGTTATACTGAGAATGTCTTTGTTGCCTATATTAACCAATCAGAGCTCAGGTTAATTAACTGTAGCAAAATAGAAGCTGAGCTGTGATTGGTTGCTATTGGCAGCCTGATAAATCCCCAGCCAACAGGAAGCCCTCCCCCTGGCAGTATATATTAGCTCACACATACACATAATAGACTGGTCATGTGACTGACAGCTGCCGTATTTCCTTTATGGTACATTTGTTGCTCTTGTAGTTTGTCTGCTTATTAATCAGATTTTTATTTTTGAAGGACAATACCAGACTTGTGTGTGTTTTAGGGCGAGTTTCATGTGTCAAGTTGTGTGTGTTGAGTTGCGTGTGGCGACATGCATGTAGCGACTTTTGTGAGATGAGTTTTGTGTGGCGACATGCGTGTAGCAACATTTTGTGTGTCGAGTTGCATGTGACAGGTTAGTGTAGCAAGTTGTGTGCAGCAAGATTTGTGCATGGCGAGTTTTGCGCATGGCGAGTTTTATGTGTGGTGCGTTTTGAGTATGTGCAAGTTTTGTGTGAGGCAACTTTTGCATATGGTGCAACTTTTGTACATGTGGCAATTTTTCTGTGTGTGCAAGTTTTGCATTAGGTGAGTTTTCCATGAGGTGAGTTTTGCACGTGTGGCGAGTTTTGCGTGAGCCTAGTTTTGCATATGGCGAGTTTTGCGCGTTGCGAGTTTTGAGCGGTGACTTTTGTGTTTCGACTTTTATGTGGCGAGGTTGGTGTGTGTGTGTGGTGAAATGTGTGCTGAGGGTCGTATATGTGTTCAAGCACGTGGTAGTGTGTGGCGCATTTTGTGTTTGTGTTCATATCCCCATGTGTGGTGAGTATCCCATGTCGGGGCCCCACCTTAGCAACTGTACGGTATATACTCTTTGGCGCCATCGCTCTCATTCTTTAAGTCCCCCTTGTTCACATCTGGCAGCTGTCAATTTTCCTCCAACACTTTTCCCTTCACTTTTTCCCCATTATGTAGATAGGGGCAAAATTGTTTGGTGAATTGGAACGCGCGGGGTTAAAATTTCACCTCACAACATAGCCTATGACGCTCTCGGGGTCCAGACGTGTGACTGTGCAAAATTTTGTGGCTGTAGCTGCGACGGTGCAGATGCCAATCCCGGACATACACACATACATACATACACACATTCAGCTTTATATATTAGATATACCTGTATGTAATCTCCTGTATATAGTATATACCTGTGTGTCATCTCACCTATATATAGTATATATCTGTGTGTCATCTCCTCCTGTATATAGTATATACCTGTGTGTCATCTCCTCCTATACATAGCATATACCTGTATGTCATCTCCTCCTGTATATACTATATACCTGTAGGTAATCTGCTCCTGTATATAGTATATACCTGTGTGCAGGGCCGGACTGGGACTAAAATTCAGCCCTGGCATTTGAAGTTACACAGGCCCACTTGTCACATGGTGACTGTATAATATCTTTGTACACTTGTAGGCAGGGCCGGTTTTAGGCAAAGTGGGGCCCTAGGCAAAGTTTAAAATGGGTCCCCAAATGCTAACATATTGCACATCACACAGAAGCATTTCTGTTGTATTTACTTACATGCGCTGATCTCAGGCCGCTAAATGAGTTTGATCGACCATACTGAAGTTGTTCAACGCTTGTTTCCCGGCCTCTTTCCACCAGCTGAGGAATAATGATGAGACAGAACGATCACTAATAGATCACCATACAGTATCATGTTTTCAGCAGCACATCTACAGTTTACACCGGTGATGTGCTGCTGACAACAAGGCTTTTTGTTCCAGCAAAAACAATCCGAATATGCAGCATTTTACTTGTTTAGTAAAATACACCCCATAGTCCTCCATATATTATAATGTGCTCCATAGTCCTCCATATAGTATAATACACTCCCTATAGTCCTCCATATATTAAAATACACTGCTCAGTCCTCCACATAGTATAATACACTCCTCATAGTCCTCCATATAGCATAATACAATCCTCATAGTGCTCCATATAGTATAATGCACCGCCACAGTCATCCATGTAGTACAATTCACTTCCCATAGTATAATGCACCCCATAGTTCTTCATATAGTATAACGTATTCCCCATAGTCCTCGATACAGTATAATGCAGCCCACATATAGTATAATGCAGCCACCCCAGAGTATAATGCAGCCACCCCAGAGTATAATGCAGCCACCCCAGAGTATAATGCAGCCACCCCAGAGTATAATGCAGCCACCCCACAGAGTATAATGCAGCCACCCCAGAGTATGTAACCCCCATAGAATATAATACAGCCCACCTCCCCATAATATATAATGTAGCCCCCCATAGAATATAATGCAGCCCCCCATAGTATATAATATACCCCCACAATAGTATATAACACAGCCACATAGTACATAACATGGCCTCCCCCATAGAATATAATATACTCCCCATAGTATATAGCAAAGCCCGCATATTATATAGCACAAACCACATAGTATACAGCACAGCCTGCATACTATAGCACAGCTCGCGTAGTAGATAACACAGCCCACACAGCAGTATTCAGCACAGACCACACAGTAGTATACAGCACAGACCACACAGTAGTATACAGCACAGCCCACGTAGAAGTATACAGCACAGTCCACACAGTAGTATACAGCACAGCCCACAGAGTAATATATACAGCACAGCCCACAAAGTAATATATACAGCACAGCCCACAAAGTAATATATACAGCACAGCCCACAGAGAACTATATACAGCACAGCCCACAGAGAACTATATAAAGCACAGCCCAGAGTACTATATACAGCACAGCCCAGAGTACTATATAAAGCACAGCCCAGAGAGTACTATATACAGCACAGCCCAGAGAGTACTATATACAGCACAGCCCACAGAGTACTATATACAGCACAGCCCACAGAGTACTATATACAGCACAGCCCACAGAGTACTATATACAGCACAGCCCACAGAGTACTATACACAGCACAGCCCACAGAGTACTATATACAGCACAGCCCACAGAGTACTATATACAGCACAGCCCACAGAGTACTATATACAGCACAGCCCACAGAGTACTATATACAGCACAGCCCACAGAGAACTATATACAGCACACAGTAGTATACAGCACAGAGCACAGCCCACAGATAACTATATACAGCCCACAGTAGTATACAGCACAGAGCACAGCCCACAGAGAACTATATACAGCACAGAGCACAGCCCACAGAGAACTATATACAGCCCACAGTAGCATACAGCACAGAGCACAGCCCACAGATAACTATATACAGCCCACAGTAGTATACAGCACAGAGCACAGCCCACAGAGAGCTATATACAGCCCACAGTAGTATACAGCACAGAGCACAGCCCACAGAGAACTATATACAGCCCACAGCAGTATACAGCACAGAGCACAGCCCACAGAGAACTATATATAGCACAGAGCACACAGTAGTATACAGCACAGAGCACAGCCCACAGAGAGCTATATACAGCCCACAGCAGTATACAGCACAGAGCACAGCCCACAGAGAACTATATACAGCCCACAGCAGTATACAGCACAGAGCACAGCCCACAGAGAACTATATACAGCCCACAGCAGTATACAGCACAGAGCACAGCCCACAGAGAACTATATATAGCACAGAGCACACAGTAGTATACAGCACAGAGCACAGCCCACAGAGAGCTATATACAGCCCACAGCAGTATACAGCACAGAGCACAGCCCACAGAGAACTATATACAGCCCACAGCAGTATACAGCACAGAGCACAGCCCACAGAGAACTATATACAGCCCACAGTAGTATACAGCACAGAGCACAGCCCACAGAGAACTATATACAGCCCACAGTAGTATACAGCACAGAGCACAGCCCACAGAGAGCTATATACAGCCCACAGCAGTATACAGCACAGAGCACAGCCCACAGAGAACTATATACAGCCCACAGCAGTATACAGCACAGAGCACAGCCCACAGAGAACTATATACAGCCCACAGCAGTATACAGCACAGAGCACAGCCCACAGAGAACTATATACAGCCCACAGTAGTATACAGCACAGAGCACAGCCCACAGAGAACTATATACAGCCCACAGCAGTATACAGCACAGAGCACAGCCCACAGAGAGCTATATACAGCCCACAGCAGTATACAGCACAGAGCACAGCCCACAGAGAACTATATACAGCCCACAGCAGTATACAGCACAGAGCACAGCCCACAGAGAACTATATACAGCCCACAGCAGTATACAGCACAGAGCACAGCCCACAGAGAACTATATACAGCCCACAGCAGTATACAGCACAGAGCACAGCCCACAGAGAACTATATACAGCCCACAGCAGTATACAGCACAGAGCACAGCCCACAGAGAACTATATACAGCCCACAGCAGTATACAGCACAGAGCACAGCCCACAGAGAACTATATACAGCCCACATCTCTTCTCTTCCTCCCCTCACCTCCTCCGAGAATGGCCCCACAGTCCAGAAAAAAAAAAACTCTCCTCACCTCTCCTCGTGCCCAGCGTTGCTTCCTGGTTCCTGCTCCTGTCTCAGCAGCTGCAGTCTGCCCGGGACACAGCAGGTGCGCGATGATATGACATCATCGCGCACCCGCAGTGTCAGAGGCAGAGCGGGGAATGATGGGAGAGGAGCGTCTGTAGACGCTCTCTCCTCCATCATTGCATTCAACTGTACCGGCGTCTATACGCCGGTATAGTTGAATGCGACGGCGGGGGCGGCGAATTGAGCGGCCCACCACTGGCACCGGCCCTTCTGGCATTTGCCAGAAGTGCCCTATGGCCAGTCCGGCCCTGCCTGTGTGTCATCTCCTCCTGTATGTAGTATGTACCTGTATGTCATCTCCTCTATATAGTATATACCTGTGTCATCTCCTCCTCTATATAGTATATACCTGTGTGTCATCTCTCCTGTATATAGTATATATCTGTGTGTCATCTCCTCCTGTATATAGTATATACCTGTGTGTCATCTCCCCTGTAAATAGTATATACCTGTGTGTCATCTCCTCCTGTATATAGTATATATCTGTATGTCATCTCCTCCTGTATATAGTATATACCTGTGTGTCATCTCTCCTGTATATAGTATATATCTGTGTGTCATCTCCTCCTGTATATAGTATATACCTGTGTGTCATCTCCCCTGTAAATAGTATATACCTGTGTGTCATCTCTCCTGTATATAGTATATATCTGTGTGTCATCTCCTCCTGTATATAGTATATACCTGTGTGTCATCTCCCCTGTAAATAGTATATACCTGTGTGTCATCTCTCCTGTATATAGTATATATCTGTGTGTCATCTCCTCCTGTATATAGTATATACCTGTGTCATCTCTCCTGTATATAGTATATATCTGTGTGTCATCTCCTCCTGTATATAGTATATACCTGTGTGTCATCTCCTCCTGTATATAGTATATATCTGTATTTCATCTCCTCCTGTATTAGACCTCGTTCACACGTTATTTGGTCAGTATTTTTACCTCAGTATTTGTAAGCTAAAATGGCAGCCTGATAAATCCCCAGCCAACAGTAAGCCCACCCCCTGGCAGTATATATTAGCTCACACATACACATAATAGACTGGTCATGTGACTGACAGCTGCCGGATTCCTATATGGTACATTTGTTGTTCTTGTAGTTTGTCTGCTTATTAATCAGATTTTTATTTTTTGTAGATAATACCAGACTTGTGTGTGTTTTAGGGCGAGTTTCGTGTGTCAAGTTGTGTGTGTTGAGTTGCGTGTGGCGACATGCATGTAGCGACTTTTGTGAGATGAGTTTTGTGTGGCGACATGCGTGTAGCAACTTTTTGTGTGTCGAGTTGCATGTGACAGGTTAGTGTAGCAAGTTGTGTGCAGCAAGTTTTGCGCATGGCGAGTTTTGCGCGTGGCGAGTTTTATGTGTGGTGCCTTTTGAGTATGTGCAAGTTTTGTGTGAGGCAACTTTTGCATGTGTTAAAACTTTTGTGCATGTGGCAATTTTTCTGCGTGTGGCAATTTTTCTGCGTGTGCAAGTTTTGCGTGTGGCGAGTTTTCCATGAGGTGAGTTTTGCACGTGTGGCGAGTTTTGTATGTGGAGAGTTTTGCGCGTGGCGAGTTTTGAGCGGTGACTTTTGTGTTTCCACTTTTATGTGGCGAGGTTGGTGTATGTGTGGTGAAATGTGCGCTGAGGGTGGTATATGTGTTCGAGCACGTGGTAGTGTGTGGCGCATTTTGTGTGTGTGTTCATATCCCCGTGGTGGTGTGGTGATTATCCCATGTCGGGGCCCCACCTTAGCAACTGTACGGTATATACTCTTTGGCGCCATCGCTCTCATTCTTTAAGTCCCCCTTGTTCACATCTGGCAGCTGTTAATTTGCCTCCCAACACTTTTCCTTTCATTTTTTACCCATTATGTAGATAGGGGCAAAATTGTTTGGTGAATTGGAAAGTGCGGGGTTAAAATTTCACCTGACAACATAGCCTATGACGCTCTCGGGGTCCAGACGTGTGACTGTGCAAAATTTTGTGCCTGTAGCTGCGACGGTTCAGATGCCAATCCCGGACATACACACACACATACACACATTCATCTTTATATATTAGATAATTATTTATTCCATGCCCAAGGTACGTGACGTGAGCTGTAACGGAAGAGTCAGAGAGAGTCGTATAACTCGGGCTACGATCACATCTCCATGCACGGACTGGCCGGCAGCTGTTCCTTTCCTACGCGTTTTGAACACGAAGTGTCGTTTCTCAAGCTGAGAAAGGACACTTCGTGTTCGAAATGCGTAGCTATCCAGGACGTTTATACCATGTCTGTCATAATTTTTCAATTTTTTGTTAAATAAAATAATTTTTATTAAGAAGCTGGAACAACACATCATTTTTTTCTTGATGGGGAGCACATGGCTGTCATTATTCGGGTACAGCTGACATTGTTTTGGTGACCACAAGGCTGGCATTATTCAGGGAAAGTGTAGCTGACACTGTTCTGGGGAGGCTCCGCTGGCACTGTTCTGGGGAGACTCGGCTGGCACTGTTCTGAGGAGGCTCGGCTGGCACTGTTCTGGAGAGTCTCGGCTGGCAGTGTTCTGGGGAGGCTCGACTGGCACTATTCTGGAGAGGTTCAGCTGGCACTGTTCTGGGGAGGCTCGGCTGGCACTCCTCTGGAGAGGCTCGGCTGGCACTGTTCTGGGGAGGCTCGGCTGGCACTGTTCTGGAGAGGCTCGGCTGGCACTGTTTTGGAGAGGCTCGGCTGGCACTGTTCTGGGGTGGCTCGGCTGGCACTGTTCTGGGGAGGCTCGGCTGGCACTGTTCTGGAGAGGCTCGGCTGGCACTGTTCTGGGGAGGCTCGACTGGCACTATTCTGTGGAGGCTCGGCTGGCACTCCTCTGGAGAGGCTCGGCTGGCACTCTTCTGGGGAGACTCGGCTGGCACTATGGGGAGGCTCGGCTGGCACTCTTCTGGGGAAGCTCGGCTGGCACTGTTCTGGGGTGGCTCGGCTGGCACTGTTCTGGGGAGGCTCGGCTGGCACTGTTCTGGGGAGGCTCGGCTGGCACTCTCCTGGGGAGGCTCGGCTGGCACTCTTCTGGGGAGGCTCGGCTGGCACTCTTTTGGGGAGGCTCGGCTGGCACTCTTTTGGGGAGGCTCGGCTGGCACTCTTCTGGGGAGGCTCGGCTGGCACTGTTCTGGGGAGGCTCGGCTGGCACTCTTCTGGGGAGGCTCGGCTGGCACTGTTCTGAGGAGGTTCGGCTGGCACTTCTGGGGAGGCTCGGCTGGCACTGTTCTGGAGAGGCTCGGCTGGCACTGTTCTGGGGAGGCTCGACTGGCACTATTCTGTGGAGGCTCGGCTGGCACTCCTCTGGAGAGGCTCGGCTGGCACTCTTCTGGGGAGACTCGGCTGGCACTGTTATGGGGAGGCTCGGCTGGCACTCTTCTTGGGAAGCTCGGCTGGCACTGTTCTGGGGTGGCTCGGCTGGCACTGTTCTGGGGAGGCTCGGCTGGCACTGTTCTGGGGAGGCTCGGCTGGCACTCTCCTGGGGAGGCTCGGCTGGCACTCTTCTGGGGAGGCTCGGCTGGCACTCTTTTGGGGAGGCTCGGCTGGCACTCTTTTGGGGAGGCTCGGCTGGCACTCTTCTGGGGAGGCTCGGCTGGCACTCTTCTGGGGAGGCTCGGCTGGCACTCTTCTGGGAAGGCTCGGCTGGCACTGTTCTGAGGAGGTTCGGCTGGCACTTCTGGGGAGGCTCGGCTGGCACTGTTCTGGGGAGGCTCGACTGGCACTGTTTTGGAGAGGCTCGACTGGCACTGTTCTGAGGAGGCTCGGCTGGCACTGTTCTGGAGAGTCTCGGCTGGCAGTGTTCTGGGGAGGCTCGACTGGCACTATTCTGGAGAGGCTCAGCTGGCACTGTTCTGGGGAGGCTCGGCTGGCACTCCTCTGGAGAGGCTCGGCTGGCACTGGTCTGGGGAGGCTCGGCTGGCACTGTTCTGGAGAGGCTCGGCTGGCACTGTTTTGGAGAGGCTCGGCTGGCACTGTTCTGGTGTGGCTCGGCTGGCACTGTTCTGGGGAGGCTCGGCTGGCACTGTTCTGGAGAGGCTCGGCTGGCACTGTTCTGGGGAGGCTCGACTGGCACTATTCTGTGGAGGCTTGGCTGGCACTCCTCTGGAGAGGCTCGGCTGGCACTCTTCTGGGGAGACTCGGCTGGCACTTATGGGGAGGCTCGGCTGGCACTCTTCTGGGGAAGCTCGGCTGGCACTGTTCTGGGGTGGCTCGGCTGGCACTGTTCTGGGAAGGCTCGGCTGGCACTGTTCTGGGGAGGCTCGGCTGGCACTCTCCTGGGGAGGCTCGGCTGGCACTCTTCTGGGGAGGCTCGGCTGGCACTCTTTTGGGGAGGCTCGGCTGGCACTCTTTTGGGGAGTGTCGGCTGGCACTCTTCTGGGGAGGCTCGGCTGGCACTCTTCTGGGGAGGCTCAGCTGGCACTTCTGGGGAGGCTTGGCTGGCACTGTTCTGGGGAGGCTCGGCTGGCACTCTTCTGGGGAGGCTCGGCTGGCACTGTTCTGAGGAGGTTCGGCTGGCACTTCTGGGGAGGCTCGGCTGGCACTGTTCTGGGGAGGCTCGGCTGGCACTGTTCTGGGGAGGCTCGGCTGGCACTGTTCTGGGGAGGCTCGGCTGGCACTGTTCTGGGGAGGCTCGGCTGGCACTCTTCTGGGGAGGCTCGGCTGGCACTCTTTTGGGGAGGCTCGGCTGGCACTCTTTTGGGGAGGCTCGGCTGGCACTCTTTTGGGGAGTGTCGGCTGGCACTCTTCTGGGGAGGCTCGGCTGGCACTCTTCTGGGGAGGCTCAGCTGGCACTTCTGGGGAGGCTTGGCTGGCACTGTTCTGGGGAGGCTCGGCTGGCACTCTTCTGGGGAGGCTCGGCTGGCACTGTTCTGAGGAGGTTCGGCTGGCACTTCTGGGGAGGCTCGGCTGGCACTGTTCTGGGGAGGCTCGGCTGGCACTGTTCTGGGGAGGCTCGGCTGGCACTGTTCTGGGGAGGCTCGGCTGGCACTGTTCTGGGGAGGCTCGGCTGGCACTCTTCTGGGGAGGCTCGGCTGGCACTCTTTTGGGGAGGCTCGGCTGGCACTCTTTTGGGGAGGCTCGGCTGGCACTCTTCTGGGGAGGCTCGGCTGGCACTCTTCTGGAGAGGCTCGGCTGGCACTGTTCTGAGGAGGTTCAGCTGGCACTTCTGGGGAGGCTCGGCTGGCACTGTTCTGGGGAGGCTCGGCTGGCACTGTTCTGGGGAGGCTCGGCTGGCACTGTTCTGGGGAGGCTCGGCTGGCACTGTTTTGGGGAGACTCGGCTGGCACTGTTATGGGGAGGCTCGGCTGGCACTCTTCTGGGGAAGCTCGGCTGGCACTTCTGGGGAGGCTCGGCTGGCACTGTTCTGGGGAGGCTCGGCTGGCACTGTTCTGGGGAGGCTCGGCTGGCACTGTTCTGGGGAGGCTCGGCTGGCACTCTCCTGGGGAGGCTCGGCTGGCACTGTTCTGGGGAGGCTCGGCTGGCACTGTTTTGGGGAGGCTCGGCTGGCACTCTTCTGGGGAGGCTCGGCTGGCACTCTTTTGGGGAGGCTCGGCTGGCACTCTTCTGGGGAGGCTCGGCTGGCACTCTTCTGGGGAGGCTCGGCTGGCACTCTTCTGAGGAGGCTCGGCTGGCACTCTTCTGGGGAGGTTCGGCTGGCACTGTTCTGAGGAGGTTTGGCTGGCACTTCTGGGGAGGCTCGGCTGGCACTTTTCTGGGGAGGCTCGGCTGGCACTGTTCTGGGGAGGCTCGGCTGGCACTGTTTTGGGGAGGCTCAGCTGGCACTCTGATGAGGCCCCTATGCCTGACATTCCTATGGGGCGCTGTAATGTGGGTGAGGTGTTTGGCACTGTTACAGGACTTCTGTGGCTGGCACTGTACTGGGCTCTTTTGCCTGGTATTATTCTGGGACTTATATATTTTTTTTACTTTTTTATTTTCCTTGACCACTGACACCTTCTCACTGTTGTCTTCGTCCAATCCATAGTAAGTGATGGTGACAATCGTGGCTGACCATTCCCTACAGACCATGAACATCCTGTGCTGACGCTAACAGTTTGGCACAGGGAAGCTTTGCAGACACTAGCTGTAGCCGGCGGCGGGTATACGGGGGGCACGTGACTCTATGAATGGACCCTGGAGGAGGGGGGCACATAATTACATCGCCTGATGTAGGAATTAATTATTTTAGTCAAAACTCTCAAAACTGTTATATCAGCTTCACATTACTCTTCCCTTTGGGATTAAAAAGTTAAAGCTGAGCCTCGAGCGCTGGAAGCGCAAGTGTTTATCTGGAGCAGAGAAATCTGAATAATATCAGCTGTGGGTCCAGAAAAGGGGCTGAAAATGGTGAGAAATACATGATGAAACCACAGGAGAAGCCGACATGTTGCATAGCGCCCCCCCTTCCAAACCATCCACCATCTATTCAGCCATTCCTTACCCAAGTGGCACCATTACATCTCCCATGGGACAGTATATAGCCGGATAAAGAAGACAAACTGTAGGATCCATGTATACTGGTGTTCTCTGTTGTTGTGAGTGTGAAGGGTTAATCATTAAGTTCTCTCTTATCATGGCTCATTATTTAAAGGGGATCTGGCTTACTCCCAGAAAATGGCTTCAGGGGATCCAGATGATCAGTAATAGACTCCTACTGGGAAGAAGTCTGTCCGAAACATCCAGAAGACACTTGACTTTCTTGGTGACTTGACTTGTGAGCAAGCAAGGATTTTTTACTTTCACTGCTCCAGGAGCCCAAATACTATTATAGGTAACTATCTGCCATGGAATTTACTGGGGACTAAAATTATGGTTTCCAGAGGGGGAAGGAGACTGACTGGTGAAATTACTGGGGACTATATGGCTTCCACAGAGGGAAGGAGACTGATTGGCAACTATATTTACAGTTACTAGAAAGAGACTGAGTTGAATATATGGCTACCAGAGGACAAAGGAGTCTGGTTTGGGACTATATGCACAGCTGACAGAGGCAGATGGTTACTGATTGGATACTTTATGGGGGCCATTATCTACAGATGCCAAAGGTGTAAGGAGCGACTAGCTGAGGAATGTACATATTTGTATGTGCCAGAGGGTGGAGAGGGGAAAGGTGACTGACTGTGTACTATATTTACAGCTGGCAGTAGGATGAACACTCAGTGGGGACTGACTGGGGATATATTTATAGCTGCTAGAGGGTGAAGGAGACTGATTTTCACATGTCTGATCAAAATGTAGACTGAGGTATTACTGGGCACTGGTATTTACAGCTGCTTGAGGAGAAAGGAGATCTACTGGTGACTATATTCACAGCCGCCAGTGAAACAGATAGACAGACCGATAACGATGTGAAGGATGGAGGTAAGACATGTAACGTGTGATGTTTTGAGAGCTATAGATAGAAAACAGAGCAGTGGGCCTGTCGATCCTTCCCAGAAACCCACCCATACTCACACAGATTAGCAGTGGCACTAAAAGGGACACAGTGAGGAAGAAAAGGAAGATGAACGGTACACTTTTTTAGTGCAAATATTGTAAAGTAGGAACTAATAGCCATTTGGGATTATTTACAGGGACTGATTTGTGGACTAATCTCTCTAAAACACATAGAGAAGAAGCTAGCTACTTCCTCCTGCGTCACCACTGAACTGCTCTCCCTGTAGGGACCTAGAAGGAGAAGCTTCCTGGTGGCCAGATGACAATAGTAGAAGTTAGGGACCTAGAAGGAGAAGCTTCCTGGTGGCCAGGTGACTATAGTAGAAGTTAGGTACCTAGAAGGAGAAGCTTCCTGGTGGCCAGGTGACAATAGTAGAAGTTAGGGACCTAGAAGGAGAAGCTTCCTGGTGACCAGGTGACAATAGTAGAAGTTAGGGACCTAGAAGGGGAAGCTTCCTGGTGACCAGGTGACAATAGTAGAAGTTAGGGACCTAGAAGGAGAAGCTTCCTGGTGGCCAGGTGACATTAGTAGAAGTTAGGGACCTAGAAGGAGAAGCTTCCTGGTGGCCAGGTGACAATAGTAGAAGTTAGGGACCTAGAAGGAGAAACTTCCTGGTGACCAGGTGACAATAGTAGAAGTTAGGGACCTAGAAGGAGAAGCTTCCTGGTGACCAGGTGACAGTAGTAGAAGTTAGGGACCTAGAAGGAGAAGCTTCCTGGTGGCCAGGTGACAATAGTAGAAGTTAGGGACCTAGAAGGAGAAGCTTCCTGGTGACCAGGTGACAATAGTAGAAGTTAGGGACCTAGAAGGAGAAGCTTCCTGGTGACCAGGTGACAATAGTAGAAGTCAGACAGCTGAAACTGATGGCAGGAGAAATCTGTAGAGTAAAAAGATGAGGCTGCAAGAGAAACAGACTGCATGTAAGGAGTCAAGAGCACAGGAACGTTTTTATTTTTAGCTGAAAATATTAATCCTGTCGCTTGATTAACTTTTTACGTTTTCTCGGCTACAGGATTATATATATATGTATACAGAGAGAGAGATATGCCATTGTTGTAAAAAGCAGCAGGTCGTCTGCCCCACACCCGCCCCACTATTTCTGGATTTTGCAGGTCAGTATGAGAGTTCCTCTGCCATAGAGAAGATGATGCGTCTTTCTGAGCGTAGAAGGCTGCGAGACATCAGATAAGTGAGGAAATGGAGGATTAGCAGCTTGCGGTAACTTCAAAAGAATTAATCATATACCAGAAAGTTTGGCATTTCTGAAAGGGACGTCATCATTTAAAAGAAACTTCTCAGCTTCTTAAAAGTCAATACGCTGTTACTGAAACTAGATGGTTCCTTAAAGAACCTGAAACCATAAAGTAAAAAAAAAATCCTGCAAGTATAAGTCCGTAATATTCTCATATTGTGCCCATCTGTTTCTGACTAATGTCTATGGAAACCTTCCATCTTTCTTCCAGTGTTCACATCATCTTTTTGTTCTGGTAGATGAGCTACTACCAGAGGAGTCAGAGGGAACAGAGGAGTCAGAGGGGACAGAGGAGTCAGAGGGAACAGAGGAGTCAGAAGGGTAAGAGTAGTCTGGAAAGAAAGAGGGGAAAGGAGGGGAAAAAGGAGTCTAGAGAGGGGGAGAACCCTAGAGGGGGCAGATAATAGAGGGAGCAAAGGGTTGTGGAGGGGACTGGAGAGGAAAGGGGAGTCAGGGGAGGATGGAGATGAAGTAGACAGAGATGTCTGCAGGGAACAGAGGAGTTTGGAGGAGGGAAGAGGAATCTACAGGTGGACAGTGGGGTCTAGAGGGGACAGAAGGGTTTGGAAGATAAAATGGGTCTGGAGAGGTCAGAGAGGTCTGCACGCAACAGTGAAGTCTGAAGAGGGCTGATGAGCCTGAAGGTGACAGATGGGTCTTAGGGGTACTAGAGGGTCTCGGAGGGGGCATAGGTGTTTTGAAGGGACAAAGGAGTCTGACAGCAGCTTTTTCCTCTCTCCCCATTAAAACACATGGATGCACGGCCTAGCAGAGTAGTCTAGTATTTTATGAAGGATTAGTATGTAGCATGCCCCAATATACAATAATATCACTTCTATATTATGCCTTTCGTCTAAGAAGTAACGTATCTCCTTCTGAAGAGTGACAAGTCTGACAATGCCAGTGTAAGGAGACTTATAGGCCATGCAATACTTCTCTGGGAAATTAAATATGCCTATTGCCTCTTCAGAGAGGAAAAGAGCCATAACACTAGTCTAGTGCCACCTATTGAAAGTAGCAAACCTAAAAGTCAATATTGATTTTGTGATCTTTGGGAGCCAATGAGATGGCAGCAGCAGTTTGTAGGGGACTCTTGCCATGAGTAGAGGGTCCATACACTATAGAAGCATGTTCACTTATTTATTGTGTGTTCACACCTTTATAGGTCATGGGAGGTTTTCCTGGCACGGTGGGCATAGTCTGTTCACTCTGATGAATGTTCATAGGACCACCTGTAGTAATGACTGCAGTCGCTTTATAATGATAGATATGACATCAGCACAATCGTCCTCCCTTCTCAGCACTTGCAGTTTCTCTTCTTTTTGCCCAGTTCTTCTATCAGTTCCGGGCGGCTCCGAGCTGAGACATCCATTTGTTTGAAGTTTCGAACCTTCCGCTAATTAGAGCATCTGGAGGATTAATGGAGCACTGAGGGTATTTCTACATAACGATGACACGTACTGAACGAGTATATAAATCATGTACTAATATTTACTGGCATCACGACACAAGACGTCGGGTGAACGTACACAGAGATGGACGGACAGATAGATAAAGAAATATAGAAAGGTTTAGATAACGAGATAGATACATTGATAAATACTTAGAAATGTATGTAAATGTAGAGAGATATGAGAGAAAGATAGATATCTAAATAGATAGATAGATGCATAATAAATAATAGACAGATAATAGATAGATATATAATAGATAGATAGTAGATAGATAATAGATAGATACATAATATTTAGATAGATAGTAGATAGATAATGGAGAGATAATAGATAGTAGATAGATAATGGAGAGATAATAGATACATAATATTTAGATAGATAGTAGATAGATAGATTAGATAGATAGGATTATATAATATATAGTCAGATGTAATTAGATGAGTCGCTCCCTCCTCTGCAGAAGAGCTGACACTTGGATCATCCGCTCTTTCTCTCTTCTCGCTGCACCTTCCCATCTCCTCGTCTGTCCCTTTCTATCTATTTAGCTCGGAGGAAGCCGCCGCCGCCGCTGTGGTTTATTGCTGTGTGAACATTAACGACGGGATGTATTTGTTCCACATTTCGCCCCGCAGTCCACTCTGACAGTATGTGAGCTCCGAATCGGGAAGCGCACTGCTCAGCCTGCGGAGAGCGAGCCATTCACCCAACCATCACACATCCAGGAGAAGGAAAGAAAGAAGAAAGAAGGAAAAAGAAAGGAGAAGGAAGGGGAGGAAGAAGGAAAGAAAGAGAAAGGAAAGGAAAAAAGAAGGTTGGAAGGAAAGAAAGAAAAAGAAAGGGAAGGAGAAAGAAGGAAAGACCTTGCTGCACACTTACTACCTGCCTTATAGAGAGGAGGGAGAGGAGGATACCCTGTATCTGCCCACACAGTTCGTGGAGACTCCGCACTGCTGCTCTCCTGTGCACAGACCTTAGATCGGGGAGCAGAACCCGACAGAGCCGAGCTCTCCTCCTCCAGGACCCCACAACCAAGCAGCCCATGAATAGGGTCAACAAGGTCCTGCGGAGCGTCAGGAGACCCTCCCGGAGGAAGAGAAGGGAGAACAACAGAGCAGCCGAGGATGAGGATGGGGAAGGAGACCAGGAAAGCCCTGAAGACACCTGTGAGGAAAGCCTGTGCAGCCTCAGCCTCTGCGTGAGCGGTAAGTAATGCAACATTTATACCCGGGGTCAACACCGCTGACCTCAGTGGCTTATAATAGTGCTGGAGCGTTATAAGAGGGGGCTGATATCAATCACAAGATATAAACATCTCTGGAGGTTATATCATTACTGGAGCGTTATAAGAGGGGCTAAACTCAGTCACATATGATATAATAACTGGAAAAAGAACATATTGCAGTCACATACAATCACTCATCAGATTATAAAATATAGTTTGGTAGAACATAGTTAAAAAAGTACAAACATTAAAATAAAAGAGGTCAGTAGGAGAAATGACAAGACCGAGGAGTGATGATACTGTAACAAATTCCTAAGGAATTATCAGTTTTGGACTAATGGTACAAAGAATAACATGATAATCAGAGCAGAAATATTTGACAATATAGCCATTATCGAGTAGATGTGTTTTACATGATCACAACAGTCAACGTCAGCATGATAGTGGAATATAATTGTACCGTGCTGTGATTTATATGCAGGAGTATGTGAAAGGTGATAGTGCGATTCCCATAAGAAGGAGTAACAGCAACAAATGGCCATGAATTAACAGTATATACAATTAGGTCCAGAAATATTTAGACAGGGACACAAGTTTTAGCACTTAAGCTTTTTACCCAAATATATTCCTGATCCAGTTATTTAATCATGTGCTGCCTATAAGCATAAAGTCGCAGCTGGCATCGAAACAAGATGCTGCGAGGGAACGCAGGAAGGTAAGTATAATGTTTTTTTTTATGTTTTTCTGATGGGGCCACGCATACCAGGATGGTGATGGGGGACAATCACACCAGGATAAGGATGGGGCCACGCATACCAGGACAGAGATGGGGGCCCTGAATACCAGAGTGGGGGCCAATCATACCAAGATAAAGATAGGGGTCATGCATACCAGGATGGGGATGGGGCCATGCATACCAGGATTCTAATAAAGAGAAATGAATATTCATTGCCCTCCATGCCCATGGGCGTGGAATGCAGTGAATATTCATTTATCTTTAGCAGTGGGCACAGGAGTTAGCCACAGCGGCCGGCTCCTGCCTCCTGTGACCCACTGATCTGCCGCTGCTGCTCCCCCACCTCCCCACCACAGGTAGAGCCGGTACATCCGGACTATGAGACGCACCTCCAGTTTCCTCCAAATTTTTAAAAGGAAAAAAGTGCGTCTTATAGTCCGAAAAAATGTGGTAGTTTCACAAAAAATATCAGCTGTGATTCCATGCTGCGCTATCTTTATACTCTATTTTGCATTCTTCCCTGCCCAGGAGATGTGGTATGATCAGATCATGTTCCTGCCACGGTCAGACACAGACTTTACACAAGACACAGCATGGGCACATTTATAAGATTTTCTCAGCACAGGAACATTTTTTTAAAAACACATCCAATTGTGGAAATTATTATTATTCCAAGATCTATTGATTAAAGTCAACTTTAAAATGAACTTTGTTAGTGGGAAAACCCCTTTAAGGCAGAATAAGCGACAAACAAGCGAGAACGGAAGTGACTGCAGTAAAGGCGCAAAGTATCAGAAAGGAGGAAACCAGCGATGGTGACGTCCATGGCCTCCAGACTTCAGGCCGTCATTGCTGCTCTACAGAGTATTACACATGAACATTTTATTTGTAGTAATGTTAATTTGTCCAATTACTTTTGTGCCCCTGAAATGAGGAGGCTTTGTAGAAAATGGCTGCAATTTCTAAACGTTCCACAGGATATTTTTCTTCAGCTCCTTTAATTAAACCTGAAAGTTTCCACTTCTATTGTTTCTCAATTGTTTAATTTTACATCCAAAATAGCAAAATACCATCTTGAAGAGCTGAAATCACAGAAATTCGGTCACTGGACAAATATTTCTGGACCTAACTGTATATAGCAAGTGCTTACCCAAAGTAGAGTATCACCTCTGTCATCCCGACACACGGTTTGCCTTTATGGAGGGGCAGTCTAATGCTTCTTATATCCCAAATGCCAGGTGGAACCCTTTATAATCCGTGCATGAGGGCATCTGGAGTTATATCAGTACTGGAGCGTTATAAGAGGGGCTGTTAGATCAGTATCATTACATCATATGTGAACTCATACTGCTATAGGTAGGCATCATGAAATGGCTGATACCAGGGAACAATAGACAAGACGGTCATCCACAACGGCACAATCACTGATAACATTTCTATACACCTTTCCTTCTGTGTCCTAACTGATTTGTGACACGTGTGCGTAGTCTGTGTACAGTCGTGGAAAGTTCTAAGACTGACAATTTTGTTTTTCACATTTTGCCTCTTCAGTGTTTTTCCTTCTTTTCGTCAGATGTTTCTCTGGTTACTGAAGGACAATTCTAAACAACTCACAAGATTTTACACTTTTATTGACAAATACATGAAGTTTCTGTGACGCCTCAATATTCCCAGCGCTGCCCTTCATTCTCCAGACTTCTGCCCCTCATTTTCCAGATTTCTGCCCCTTATTCTCCAGACTTCTGACCCTTCTTCTCCAGATTTCTGCCCTTCGCCCCGGCAGCTGGATATCATCTTCTGGGCAGATCTTGACTGATGGCCGCCCGTTCTTTTCTCTTCAGTGCTCAGAGTTTATCACAATTTCAGTTTTTTTCTTTGACGCTTTTTGAGGTTCTCAATGGAACTGAGATCTTGGGAGTTATCTGTCGTGGACCCAAAATGTCAATGTTTTGTTCCCTGAACCACTTACGGTAGTTCTCGCTTTTCCCTTATGACCTGGTTTCCATCATGCAAGAAAAAGCATCTTCACCACATTATCCTAAATGATGGAGAAATTGCTCTTGAAGGAGGTTTAAATCACGCTCTTTATTCATGGCCCTGTTTTAGGCAGAATTGTGAGTGACCCCCTCCGTGTATGAGAAGCCCCCAACATTGTGAGTGACCCCTCCCTGGATGAGAAGCCCTCAACATTGTATGTGACCCCCTCCATGGATGAGAAGCCCCCAACATTGTATGTGACCCCCTCCATGGATGAGAAGCCCCCAACATTGTATGTGACCCCCTCCATGGATGAGAAGCCCCCAACATTGTATGTGACCCCCTCCATGGATGAGAAACCCCCAACATTGTATGTGACCCCCTCCATGGATGAGAAACCCCCAACATTGTATGTGACCCCCTCCATGGATGAGAAGCCCCCAGGATTGTATGTCACCCCCTCCATGGATGAGAAGCCCCCAGGATTGTATGTCACCCCCTCCATGGATGAGAAACCCCCAACATTGTATGTGACCCCCTCCATGGATGAGAAGCCCCCGCACATTGTGAGTGACCCCTCCATGGATGAGAAGCCCCCAGCATTGTATATGACCCCCCTCCATGGATGAGAAGCCCCCAGCATTGTATGTGATCCCCTCCATGGATGAGAAGCCCCCACACATTGTGAGTGACCCCTCCATGGATGAGAAGCCCCCAGCATTGTATGTGATCCCCTCCATGGATGAGAAGCCCCCGCACATTGTGAGTGACCCCTCCATGGATGAGAAGCCCCCAGCATTGTATGTGACCCCCTCCATGGATGAGAAACCCCCAACATTGTATGTGACCCCCCTCCATGGATGAGAAGCCCCCAGCATTGTATGTGACCCCCTCCATGGATGAGAACCCCCCAACATTATGAGTGTCCCCCTCCCTGGATGAGAAGCCCCCCGACATTGTATGTGACCCCCTCCATGGATGAGAAGCCCCCACACATGAATGGTCTCAGGAGGCTTTACTATTGGCAGACGTAGGACTCATGGCAGCCTCACATTTTTTTCTCCAGACAATCATTCTTCTACAGTCTGACAAGGCTTCATCAGGAAAAAATATTTGGAAAACAAATTGTGTCAGTGTCAAAACCTTTGGTTACGGGATAGATAGTAAGTAGTAATGCTGAGTCAGCATAAAGCTTCAATTCTGTGCAGCTGCATGAACGCCAAACCTGGAATGATCCTTTTTCCCAAAAAATTCACGGGAAAGGTGGCTTCAGCATCCAGTAACGTTCACCAAAACCAGCAGTAACGTTTTGACCCCTGGTATAAATCTGAGTCTTCACTGAACCCCAACTAGGGGTAGAAACATTGCTGCAGCTTCGATGACTTAATAACGCAAGTCGACCATTACTGGACGCTACGACTATAGTACAGTCAGAATTGTGTCATGGAGTTTTTCCTGCCTGTTGAGAATTTGCAGGAAAGGGTCACGATGTGAGATAATGAGGGATTTCTGAGCTGCTTCAGTTCATGAGACCTACAAAGAACAGTGCGAAATGTATCAAGGCTGCAATCATAGGGGAAAATCATCACAGGTGGGAATATCCCCAGCGACTTCACAGCCATCCCTCCTGCCAGATCCACAGCTTTCATATCAATACAGTAAAGAGTTCTGGGATCCATGAGAACTAAATCTGCACAATATGGCGGTGGATTGCCATCTGATATTGGGCACTCTTATTGGTAGAATTATTATTCCACTCTTCTTTCTAGAAAATGAAGCCCTTAGCAAAATCAAAGTAAATATTCCTTAGTATTCTACCGCAATAATATCACCACATGATATTGCCATGTAATTCCAAGGTAACACTACCAAGCTAATACTAGCATACACAGCCCACATAATACTGCTATATAATGCCAAGGTAATACTACTATATAAAGCTCACCTACCACTATCACATAGTGCCAAAGTAATACTGCTGTATACTGCCCACCTAATACTATCATATAGTGCCAAGGTAATACTACTATATAAAGCTCACCTACCACTATCACATAGTGCCAAAGTAATACTGCTGTATACTGCCCACCTAATACTATCATATAGTGCCAAGGTAATACTACTATATAAAGCTCACCTACCACTATCACATAGTGCCAAAGTAATACTGCTGTATACTGCCCACCTAATACTATCATATAGTGCCAAGGTAATACTACTGTACAGTGCCCACCTAATACTATCATATAGTGCCAAGGTCATACTACTGTACAGTGCCCACCTGATACTATCATATAGTGCCAAGGTAATATTACCACATCCTGCTCACCTAATACTATCATATAGTGCCAATGTAATATTACCACATACTGCTCACCTAATACTATCATATAGTGCCAAGGTAATACTACTGTATACTGCCCACCTAATACTATCATATAGTGCCAAGGTAATATTACCACATACTGCCCACCTAATAGTATCGTACAGTGCTAAGGTGATATTCCCACATCCTGCCCACCTAATACTATTATATAGTGCCAAGATAATACTACCGCATACCACCCACATAATACTATCATATAGTACCAAGGTAATATTACCGTATACTGCCCACATAATAATATCATAGAGTACCAAGGTAATACTACCGTACACTGCCCACATAATAATATCATATAGTACCAAGGTAATACTACTATATACTGCCCACATAATACTATCATATAGTACCAAGGTAATACTACCAAATACTGCCCACATAATAATATCATATAGTACCAAGGTAATACTACCGTATACTGCCCACATAATACTATCATATAGTACCAAGGTAATACTACCGTATACTGCCCACATAATAATATCATATAGTACCAAGGTAATACTACCGTATACTGCCCACATAATAATATCATATAGTACCAAGGTAATACTACCGTATACTGCCCACATAATAATATCATATAGTACCAAGGTAATACTACTATATACTGCCCACATAATAATATCATATAGTACCAAGGTAATACTACTATATACTGCCCACATAATACTATCATATAGCACCAAGGTAATACTACCATATACTGCCCACATAATAATATCATATAGTACCAAGGTAATACTACTATATACTGCCCACATAATACTATAATATAGTACCAAGGTAATACTACCATAAACTGCCCACATAATACTATAATATAGTACCAAGGTAATACTACTATATACTGCCCACATAATACTATCATATAGTACCAAGGTAATACTACCATATACTGCCCACATAATAATATCATATAGTACCAAGGTAATACTACCATATACTGCCCACATAATACTATAATATAGTACCAAGGTAATACTACCATATACTGCCCACATAATAATATCATATAGTACCAAGGTAATACTACCATATACTGCCCACATAATAAAATCATAGAGTACCAAGGTAATACTACCGTATACTGCCCACATAATACTATCATATAGTACCAAGGTAATACTACCATATACTGCCCACATAATAAAATCATAGAGTACCAAGGTAATACTACCGTATACTGCCCACATAATACTATCATATAGTACCAAGGTAATACTACTATATACTGCCCACATAATAATATCATATAGTACCAAGGTAATGCTACCATATACTGCCCACATAATAAAATCATAGAGTACCAAGGTAATACTACTATATACTGCCCACATAATACTATCATATTGTACCAAGGTAATACTACCGTATACTGCCCACATAATAATATCATATAGTACCAAGGTAATACTACCATATACTGCCCACATAATAATATCATATAGTACCAAGGTAATACTACTATATACTGCCCACCTAATACTATCATATAGTGCCAAGATAATACTACCGTATACCACCCACATAATAGTATCATATAGTACCAAGGTAATACTACTATATACTGCCCACATAATAATATATAGTACCAAGGTAATACTACCGTATACTGCCCACATAATACTATCATATAGTACCAAGGTAATACTACCGTATACTGCCCACATAATAATATCATATAGTACCAAGGTAATACTACTATATACTGCCCACATAATAATATCATATAGTACCAAGGTAATACTACTATATACTGCCCACATAATACTATCATATAGTACCAAGGTAATACTACCATATACTGCCCACATAATAAAATCATATAGTACCAAGGTAATACTACCATATACTGCCCACATAATAAAATCATATAGTACCAAGGTAATACTACTATATACTGCCCACATAATACTATCATATAGTACCAAGGTAATACTACTATATACTGCCCACATAATACTATCATATAGTACCAAGGTAATACTACCATATACTGCCCACATAATACTATAATATAGTACCAAGGTAATACTACTATATACTGCCCACATAATACTATCATATAGTACCAAGGTAATACTACCATATACTGCCCACATAATAATATCATATAGTACCAAGGTAATACTACTATATACTGCCCACATAATACTATCATATAGTACCAAGGTAATACTACCGTATACTGCCCACATAATAATATCATATAGTACCAAGGTAATACTACTATATACTGCCCACATAATACTATCATATAGTACCAAGGTATTACTACCGTATACTGCGGAATATTGGAGGTGCCAGTATCGACCTATACACCTGCACCCCGCGGCCCGCACGGGCGAGCCCAGCCTCACGTCTCTATTTCACTGCTAATGGCAAAATATGTGAGAACCCAAGGCTCAGTGATCCTTCAAAGCCGAGCAATAATTTCGCCCAGAATGTGGGGCAAGATGTCTTTTTTATCTCTATTATTTTAACCCAGCGTTTCCTGCCTCTCATACATTTTAATGAGGGTCTTTTTCTCTCATCATTCCGTCCCCCATTCTCCTTTTCCTCTGTATCTCCCCTCCTGCGGCCTTAAAATGAAGACAGTAATTACTCTGCTGCGTTCTGGCATCTGAGAGCTGAAAGAGCAAATTGTATGAAAGGAGGAAAGTTGGTCGACGGAGACATAAGGAAAGTACAGACCTGGAGCACCTGTCACGGTGCATTGAACTGTGCTGGCGGCAGAATTACTGTCATAGTGCCAGTGTGAACGTACTTCAGGCTGGCTGCATTTCTCACCCCGATAACAGGGAGCAATAGATAGATTTCCATGTATAGCTCCAAATGCAGTGCTATCAGCCCCAAATCCCGAGCCATTGAATCAAACGATGCAATGCTCACTTCCTTTAGCCACCACTAGGAGGAGCTCACACCATAGGAATGGATTCAGCTCCTATTCTACTATTCATTCTATAGGGAGCTGTATGCAGTTGTCTACAGTGATCTCCCCCTAGTGGTGGATGCAAGTAAACGGAATTTTATCATGAGTAGTTCAGTTGCTATAAGCGTAGTGCAGGCAGTGGTGGGCTATAGTGGGTGCATCCTGGCGTTGGAGCATGACGCCCTGTAATGTACCTAGGACATGAGAGATAATTTGCATATTTTGCATTGAGATTTAGATTATTGTACATGCACATAGTTGGCGCCTTGTAATTGCCCCGCTGTGCTATCGCATCCCAGTAGAGGGACCAGGTCATGGCGGGCTTCCTATATAAGATATAGCCCTCTGGTCCTTTGCCCGTTGCTTGTTTGTGATCTAGTCTACGTAGTAGCTCCATATGCTGCTTGGTATGTACCCCTTGTTTTTAGGGTTCCACTGATAATACTTAATATACTATCATTCCTTTTCCCCTTTATCTATAAGAGCAAATCAACTAACTTTCAAAATCTCATTATTTCGAGAATACCAGCGGGCGGCATCCATGCGTTTTATTATCCATACAGTGGAAATAATCACTTCTTATAAATCATACACAACCTCATTTTATAATGGACCCTAATTACTATCGCTATTGAGTTGTTACGATAGATTTGGCGCTGAGAGGTTGTGTGAGGCCGCGGCGGTGCTGGATCTTGTGCTGCGTGGAGGAAACAGGAATTCAGACAGACCGAGGCGATGAAGGATTGCAGGCAGTTACACCAACCATCACAATAATAAAACCAGAGCATTTTCTCTGGCGGGATGTTCCTCGAGGGACGGCACAGTTATACTGTTACATTTATTGGAGGAAATGCTGGACATGGAGCCGAAGTGATTGTGTGTGACTTATTAACACGGAATTAAAGCAATCAGATGCAATGTGCAACCACAGATATCATGGTATGCACTGGCTGGGTAAATGTAACAATGGAGCAACACTATAGAAGAAATAGAAGTTATTATTCTTATAAAAAGGGAGAGTATTCTAATATATAATAATCTTGTACATAGGGAGCAGTTCCACATCACTAGTGTACCCAAATAGTTAGTGACTCAACATAATACAACCCCTGGCAAAATTATGGAATCACCGGCCTTGGAGGATGTTCATTCAGTTGTTTAAGTTTGTAGAAATAAAGCAGATCACAGACATGGCACAAAACTAAAGTAATTTCAAATTGCAACTTTCTGGCTTTAAGAAACACTAAAAGAAATCAAGAACAAAAAATATGGTAGTCAGTAATGGTTACTTTTTTTAACCAAGCATAGGGGAAAAAATTATGGAATCACTCTATTCTGAGGAAAAAATTATATAATCACCCTGTAAATTTTCATACCCAAAACTAACACCTGCATAAAATTACATCTGCTCGTTAGTCTGCATCTAAAAAGGAGTGATCACACCTTGGAGAACTGTTGCACTAAGTGAACTGACATGAATCATGGCTCCAACATGAGAGATGTCAATTGAAACAAAGGAGAGGATTATCAAACTCTTAAAAGAGGGTAAATCATCACGCAATGTTGCAAAAGATGTTGGTTGTTCACAGTCAGCTGTGCCTAAAATCTGGATCAAATACAAACAACATGGGAAGGTTGTTAAAGGCAAACATACTGGTAGACCAAGGAAGACATCAAAGCGTCAAGACCGGAAACTTAAAGCAATATGTCTCCAAAACAGGAAATGCACAACAAAACAAATGAGGAATGAATGGGAGGAAACTGGAGTCAATGTCTGTGACCGAACTGTAAGAAACCACCTAAAGGAAATGGGATTTACATACAGAAAAGCTAAACGGAAGCCATCATTAACACCTAAACAGAAAAAAACAAGGTTACAATGGGCTAAGGAAAAGCAATCGTGGACTGTGGATGACTGGATGAAAGTCATATTCAGTGCTGAATCATTAATCTGCATTGGGCAAGGTGATCATGCTGGAACTCTTGTTTGGTGCCGTTCCATGAGATTAATAAAGATGACTGCCTGAAGAGAACATGCAAATTCCCACAGTCATTGATGATATGGGGCTGCGTGTCAGGTAAAGGCACTGGGGAGATGGCTGTCATTACATCTTCAATAAATGCACAAGTTTATGTTGATATTTTGGACACTTTTCTTATCCGATCAATTGAAAGGATGTTTGAGGATGATGAAATAATTTTTCAAGATGATAGTGCATCCTGCCATAGAGCAAAAACTGTGAAAACATTACTTGAAAAAAGACACATAAGGTCAATGTCATGGTCTGCAAATAGTCCGGATCTCAATCCAATTAAGTCCAGTCCTCAGAGATTGCAAGCTGTTAGAAAAGCCAGAGGTGGTGCAACAAAATACTAGTGATGTTTTTTGTTTGTTTGTTTTTCATGATTCCATAATTTTTTCCCTATGCTTGGTTACAAAAAGTAACCATTACTGACTGCCACATTTTTTGTTCTTGATTTCTTTTAGTGTTTCTTAAAGCCAGAAAGTTGCCATTCAAAATGACTTTAGTTTTGTGTCTGTGATCTGCTTTTTTTCTACAAAATTAAACAACTGAATGAAAATCCTCCAAGGCCGGTGATTCCATAATTTTTGCCAGGGGTTGTATACTAAACAAGGAGTCAAGATATGCTAAAAGTAGGTAAGTTTGTAGTAATACAGAGTTACAATCAAAAATACATAAACAATATAGGATTTATGTATAAAATGTGATGTGATCCTTTGGGTGAAAAAAATGGAGCCGGAGAATAGGTCAGAACATATTAACCAATGCGAACAGCTAAGAAATTTTATCTAATATTGGAAATTCATGAAAGACATACATATATATATATCTCAACTGGTGTCCCTAAATTACGTTACTACTCTATGTTAAATAATGGTGGGACAAAGGTGCAATAAGGGGGCAATAGTCCAGTGTCTGTCAGGAAGTGCCAGCGAGTTTGAGTTGAACGCTATACATATTAGAAGTGTGACAAGTAAGAGGAGTATTTACCCATTGTATCTGTCAGTCCTGCCTGAACTGCAGCCACGTTACACAACGCGCGTTTCATATCAATGTCGCTTCCTCAGAGGGCGTGCAAATATAATAATATAATATATAATAATCTTGTACATAGGAGCAGTATTGTAGTAGTTATATTCTTGTACATAGGGGCAGTATTATAGTAGTTATATTGTTGTACATAGGGGGCAGTATTATAGTAGTTATATTGTTGTACATAGGGGACAGTATTATAGTAATAATAATAATTTTTATTTATATAGCGCCAACATATTCCGCAGCGCTTTACAACTTATAGAGGGGACTTGTACAGACAATAGACATTACAGCATAACAGAAATCACAGTTCAAAACAGATACCAGGAGGAATGAGGGCCCTGCTGCTCGCAAGCTACAAACTATGAGGAAAAGGGGAGACACGAGAGGAGGATGGTAACAATTGCTTTAGTTATTTGGACCAGCCATAGTGTAAGGCTCGGGTGTTCATGTAAAGCTGCATGAACCAGTTAACTGCCTAAGTATGTAGCAGTACAGACACAGAGGGCTATTAACTGCATAAAGTGTATGAGATCATGATGCAAGGAACCTGATTATTGTTTGTTTGTTTTTTATTAATAGGCCACACAGGGATAGTTAGGTTAATGCGTTGAGGCGGTAGGCCAGTCTGAACAAATGAGTTTTTAGGGCACGCTTAAAACTGTGGGGATTGGGGATTAATCGTATTAACCTGGGTAGTGCATTCCAAAGAATCGGCGCAGCACGTGTAAAGTCTTGGAGATGGGAGTGGGAGGTTCTGATTATTGAGGATGCTAACCTGAGGTCATTAGCGGAGCGGAGGGTACGGGTAGGGTGGTAGACTGAGACCAGAGAGGAGATGTAGGGTGGTGCTGAGCCTTGGAGTGCTTTGTGGATGAGGGTAGTAGTTTTGTACTGGATTCTGGAGTGGATGGGTAGCCAGTGTAATGACTGGCACAAGGTAGAGGCATCGGTGTAATGGTTGGTGAGGAATATGATCCTGGCAGCAGCATTCAGGACAGACTGGAGCGGGGAGAGTTTGGTAAGAGGGAGGCCGATTAGTAGAGAGTTACAATAGTCCAGACGGGAATGAATAAGTGAGACAGTAAGAGTTTTTGCAGAGTCGAAAGTAAGAAAAGGGCGAATTCTAGAAATGTTTTTGAGATGCAGATAAGAAGAGCGAGCCAGTGATCGGATGTGGGGGGTGAATGAAAGCTCGGAATCAAGCATGACCCCAAGGCAGCGGGCATGTTGCTTGGGAGTAATGGTGGAACCGCACACGGAGATGGCAATGTCAGGCAAAGGTAGGTTAGTAGAGGGAGAGAACACGAGGAGTTCAGTTTTTGACAGGTTCAGTTTCAGATAGAGGGAGAACATGATGTTAGAGACAGCGGTAAGACAATCACTGGTGTTTTCTAAGAAGGTCGGCGTGAAAGCAGGAGAAGAGGTGTATAATTGGGTGTCATCAGCATAGAGATGGTACTGGAACCCAAATCTACTGATTGTTTGTCCAATAGGGGCAGTATACAAAGAGAAGAGGAGGGGGCCTAGGACTGATCCTTGAGGAACCCCAACAGTAAGGGGAAGGTGAGAGGAGGAGGAACCAGCAAAACATACAGTGAAGGATCGGTCAGAGAGATACGAGAAGAACCAGGAGAGAACGGTGTCCTTGAGGCCGATGGAGCGGAGCATAGTGAGGAGGAGCTGATGATCCACAGTGTCGAATGCTGCGGAGAGATCCAAGAGAATTAGCATGGAGTAGTGACCATTACATTTAGCTGTTAGTAGGTCATTAGAGACTTTAGTGAGGGCAGTTTCAGTACATAGTGGCAGTATTATAGTAGTTATATTCTTGTACATAGGAGCAGTATTATAGTAATATTCTTGTACATAGGGGCAGTATTATAGTAGTTATATTCTTGTACATAGGGGCAGTATTATAGTAGTTATATTCTTGTACATAGGAGCAGTATTATAGTAGTTATATTCTTGTACATAGGGGGCAGTATTATAGTAGTTATATTCTTGTACATAGGAGCAGTATTATAGTAGTTATATTCTTGTACATAGGGGCAGTATTATAGTAGTTATTTTCCTGTACATAGGAGCAGTATTATAGTAGTTATATTCTTGTACATAGGGGCAGTATTATAGTAGTTATATTCTTGTACATAGGGGCAGTATTATAGTAGTTATTTTCCTGTACATAGGAGCAGTATTATAGTAGTTATATTCTTGTACATAGGGGCAGTATTATAGTAGTTATATTCTTGTACATAGGGGCAGTATTATAGTAGTTATTTTCCTGTACATAGGAGCAGTATTATAGTAGTTATATTCTTGTACATAGGGGCAGTATTATAGTAGTTATATTCTTGTACATAGGAGCAGTATTATAGTAGTTATATTCTTGTACATAGGGGCAGTATTATAGTAGTTATATTCTTGTACATAGGGGCAGTATTATAGTAGTTATTTTCCTGTACATAGGAGCAGTATTATAGTAGTTATATTCTTGTACATAGGGGCAGTATTATAGTAGTTATATTCTTGTACATAGGGGCAGTATTATAGTAGTTATATTCTTGTACATAGGAGCAGTATTATAGTAGTTATATTCTTGTACATAGGGGCAGTATTATAGTAGTTATATTCTTGTACATAGGGGCAGTATTATAGTAATATTCTTGTACATAGGGGCAGTATTATAGTAGTTATATTCTTGTACATAGGAGCAGTATTATAGTAATATTCTTGTACATAGGGGCAGTATTATAGTAGTTATATTCTTGTACATAGGGGCAGTATTATAGTAGTTATTTTCCTGTACATAGGAGCAGTATTATAGTAGTTATATTCTTGTACATAGGGGCAGTATTATAGTAGTTATATTCTTGTACATAGGGGCAGTATTATAGTAGTTATATTCTTGTACATAGGAGCAGTATTATAGTAGTTATATTCTTGTACATAGGGGCAGTATTATAGTAGTTATATTCCTGTACATAGATAGGGGTGGTATTATTTTAGTTACCGTATATTCTTGCCCATATATATGTGTACATTGTGATTATAATTATTTTATAAGATCAGGAATGTCTCATACATTCCCTTAGATCCGGGTTCGGGGGGTGGATGTCATGATTTATCGTTGACTTGAGTGTAATAAGTGGTAATAGGTTCTTTGTTATTGGAGTTCACAAGTAGTCAGTTCTGCTGGCAGGACAGATTTCCTCTGGTGATACACAACCTCACATTTCTACTTTATTCTTTTCTCTTTTCTCATCTCCTTTTATGTTCTTCTCTAGGATCAATGACGAATTTCATCCCTAACGGATATACAACTTGTGCTTATGTATTCCTAACGGTAAAATCAATGCCGTAATGAAGCAGCTGCCCAAAAAAGGGGAAAGCAAATTTGTAATCTGTTCTCTGACTGGAAAAATGTCTCTTCTTACCTATATCTAGGGAAGGGCGGGATAAATTACGGTGGGCATCAAAATTATTAGCTCTTGAGCTTCAATCTTTTTTCTGTTTCTTGGAAATCTTGGTGCACCCAGTATGGCTGCCGCTACCGATCCTGCAGACGAGTGTGACATCTCGTGTATACTCTGCAAGGATAATCCACAGTGTAAATTATCCAACACTGCGGATTTAAAGTACATAAGCCAGACACCAGGTAATGATCGTGGCTGTCCTGGACATAATACGATATAACAACTTGCTGAAGGTTTCCAGATAATGTATATTGTTCCCTACATAGCACAAAATAAAGATGTCGATTTTGAGGAGTTGTTCACTACAAATATTGATGTTGTGTTTTGTTTGGCAGGGGTCTGATGGTCGTGCCCCCTCTACTCACACCAATCTTCCCATTATTTGGTTTCATCCTGAGCCTCCTGCTTCATGCGTACAATGCTGCAGCCTATATATAAGTCTGCAGGTTGAGCGCTGATCTCCCCATATCTTACAGTAATGTGATGATGCTCATAGCAGCGGTTCTGGCAGATACTCATCTGGTTTGCAGAATCTGAAGATTGCATTCGCTTTGCGATGTGAGTGGGAGGATTTCTGCGCAGTTCATGTGGGAGATAATTCCATTGTCGAGAAAGGAAGACGGGCACCTGTCAGCAGATGACGGCTTAATAACACCTGAGGATGGCATTTTCCTGAGCCTGTAGGTAAAAGGGGGAACACCAGCACCCATGACATCGGCATCAAAGACAATGAATGCCCGAGTGCCCTACGCTGTCATAGGAAAGTAATTATGCAATGTTATAATATTGCACTATTATTCCCATACTCGCCAATTTTTGCCAGGACAGGGGAGACTTTAGTGGAGTCCCCAAAGAAAAAATATGCCATCTTTGCCACTTCTTAGCAAAAAATCTTCTACCGTTTTGTGTATGTAGCCCATATGCAGAGGTATGTGTCTCCATGGCTACAGACCACAAACAAACTATGTAGTCAGACCCTGCAGTCGGGAGCAGTGGAAGGACATTGCTGAAGCAGCACACAGGTCCATTACATTTGCATGCATTCTATAAAAAAACAAAAGCCATAAGGCCAGTGCGTCTATAGACCTAACTGGTCCCTCTGCTGCTGTTTATGGTGAGCGGCACAAATAACAACCTGTCATCAGGTGTCTGCCGGCTGTCGCCCGTATTTGCGTTCTGGCAGGCACCTGTTGGTAGGACATCATCATTGCCAATCTAAGTGAGAAGCATCGGATTAACCCTTTACACTAGGGCTACCCAGAGCGAAACATTGCAACATTTGATGTAATGATAATTCCCTACGGAGTCAAGTTGTGACCTGCAATAAGGTGTCATTATTGTTTCCAAATGTGTCACATTTTCTATCGCCGGTCACAAGCCGCACGTGTGTTTTTTTTGTTGCGTGACTTTTCAGGGAATTACAAGTGTGTAACTCATTCTGCTTTTGGCAGAATCCCAAATTTGGACCTTATGATGTGAATGGCTCCGTTTCATCCTACAGACCCGGCAGCGGGGATCTAGCCCTGCAGATAGCAGCCACCTTCCTTATTGACCACATCATTGACTTTCTATACATTTGATCTGGAGCAGAGCGTTCACTGCTGGAATAGGAAAAGCAAAGTGTTCATTGCTGGATTTACAGCGCGGAAGAGAAATATGGATGCAAAAGCCACCGCACAAATCCTCTTAATTTATAGCAGGTATTAGACTCTGGATACTGTACGATGTGATGCTCTGTGTGTTTTTGCTAAGAAGCGCAGAGATAATTGAGGTGTCTGGATATTTATGGGCTGTTTGGGGCTGATTTTAAAAGGGAAAAGTCATCGGCTTTTAAGGGGCTTTAAATTGTATTAAATATTGCTGATGTGTGAACGCTGCATGGAGAACGGCTGGGAGAAACTACAGTATAGAAAGTCACAGACCGCTCTGTAAGTGCATGTTTATAGGCAGGATGTATGCAAAATAATAGCAGGAGTCCAGCTGTCAGACCCATTTATAACAGTGAGTGCAGCTCTGGAGGATAATACAGGATGTAACTCAGGATCAGTAATGTAATGTATGTGCACAGTGACTGCACCAGCAGAATAGTGAGTGCAGCTCTGGGGTATAATACAGGATGTAACTCAGGATCAGTAATGTAATGTATATACACAGTGACTCCACCAGCAGAATAGCGAGTGCAGCTCTGGAATATAATACAGGATGGAACTCAGGATCAGTAATGTAATGTATGTACACTGTGACTGCACCAGCAGAATAGTGAGTGCAGCTCTGGAGTATAATACAGGAGGTAACTTGGGATCAATAATGTAACGTATTTACACAGTGACTGCACCAGCAGAATAGTGAGTGCAGCTCTGGGGTATAATACAAGAGGCAACTCAGGATCAGTAATGTAATGTATGTATACAGTGACTCGACCAGCAGAATAGTGAGTGCAGCTCTGGGGTATAATACAGGGTGTAACTCAGGATCAGTATTGTAATGCATGTACACAGTGACTGCACCAGCAGAATAGTGAATGCAGCTCTGGGGTATAATAAAGAATGTAACTCAGGATCAGTAATGTATGTACACAGTGACTGCACCAGCAGAATAGTGAGTGCAGCTCTGGAGCATAATACAGGATGTAACTCAGGATCAGTAATGTAATGTATGTACACAGTGACTGCACCAGCAGAATAGTGAGTGCAGCTCTGGGGTATAATACAGGAGGTAACTCAGGATCAGTAATGTATGTACACAGTGACTGCACCAGCAGAATAGTGAGTGCAGCTCTGGAGTATAATACAAGATGTAACTCAGGATCAGTAATGTGATGTATGCACACAGTTACTGCGCCAGCAGAATAGTGAGTGCAGCTCTGGAGTATAATACAGGATGTAACTCAGGATATGTAATGTATGTACACAGTGACTGCACCAGCACAATAGTGAGTGCAGCTCTGGAGTATAATACAGGAGGCAACTCAGGATCAGTAATGTAATGTATGTACACAGTGACTGCCCCAGCAGAATAGTGAGTGCAGCTCTGCAATATAATACAGGATGTAACTCAGGATCAGTAATGTAATGTATGTACACAGTGACTGCACCAGCAGAATAGTGAGTGCAGCTCCGGAGTATAATACAGGATGTAACTCAGGATCAGTAATGTAATGTATGTACACAGTGACTGCCCCAGCAGAATAGTGAGTGCAGCTCTGCAATATAATACAGGATGTACCTCAGGATCAGTAATGTAATGTATGTACACAGTGACTGCACCAGCAGAATAGTGAGTGCAGCTCTGCAATATAATACAGGATGTAACTCAGGATCAGCAATGTAATGTATGTACACAGTGACTGCACCAGCAGAATAGTGAGTGCAGCTCTGGAGTATAATACAGGATGTAACTCAGGATCAGTAATGTAATGTATGTACACAGTGACTGCACCAACAGAATAGTGAGTGCAGTTCTGGAGTATAATACAGGATGTAACTCAGGATCAGTAATGTATGTACACAGTGACAACACCAGCAGAATAGTGAATGCAGCTCTGGAGTATAATACAGAAGGTAACTCAGGATCAGTAATGTAATGTATGTACACAGTGACTGCACCAGCAGAATAGTGAGTGCAGCTCTGGAGTATAATACAGAAGGTAACTCAGGATCAGTAATGTAATGTATGTACACAGTGACTGCACCAGCAGAATAGTGAGTGCAGCTCTGGGGTATAATACAGGATGTAACTTAGGATCAGTAATGTAATGTATGTACACAGTGACTGCACCAGCAGAATAGTGAGTGCAGCTCTGGAGTATAATACAAGATGTAACTCAGGATCAGTAATGTAATGTATGTACACAGTGACTGCACCAGCAGAATAGTGAGTGCAGCTCTGGGGTATAATACAGGATGTATATCGGGATCAGTAATGTAATGTATGTACACAGTGACTGCACCAGCAGAATAGTGAGTGCAGCTCTGGGGTATAATACAGGATGTATCTCGGGATCAGTAATGTATGTACATAGTGACTGCACCAGCAGAATAGTGAGTGCAGCTCTGGGGTATAATACAGGAGGTAACTCAGGATCAGTAATGTAATGTATGTACACAGTTACTGCACCAGCAGAATAGTGAGTGCAGCTCTGGAGTGTAACACAGGATGTAACTCAGTATCAGTAATGTAATGTATGTACACAGTGACTGCACCAGCAGAATAGTGAGTGCAGCTCTGGGGTATAATACAGGAGGTAACTCATGATTGGTTTTATTTGTATACTGTGACTAGTTTATGTGGATTATGGATTCTGTAGCTGTTTCGTTTGATTTGGTGATGTGAATTCATTAGTTTAGCAATACCTTTTGGACAATCAGGGTTTGTAGGTGCAGGTGTTTGCTTCTGGCAGAGAATTGCATCACTTGTAGTACTACAGTCTCCACCTGTATGCTTCACTGTAAGCTCTCTTATGGTTCTGCTTTACAGGATTGTGATAGTATAGAGGCAGTGGAAGGGTAGAGGACCCTTTGCTATTATTAGGATGAATTCCAATAAGGAGGAAAGAAGCAAATAAACATCTTATTAATATTAATGGGGGACTTCATTATCTGCCGGACAGGGAAGCCAGACTGAGACAGACGCTGCGAGGCGAGGATCTCATCCCCGGGCTGTCTCTCCCCACATCCCTGTCCTCTCTTCTCTCATCTTTGCTGTCTTTTTTACTGTAATGCTCTCTCCCTTTCTATCTTTTGTTGGGTGTCTCTTCTTTCTGTAACCATTGTGAGCCATTTCTGTTTAATTGTCTCTCCCCACCAATCACTTTCCTCCCTTGTTTCTCACCTCTCTTCCCTCATGTTTCTTCCTCTTCGCACTCCCCAATATCTTTCCTCCATTCCCGCTTTCCTCTCTCTTCTTTTAATCTTCACGTTTCTTACTTTCCCATTTAATTTCCTTTTTTCCCCGTGATCTTTCCTTTCCCTTTTCCTCTTCCGACTCTCCCAGCATTTCCTCCTAATCTTCCCTTCTCTCTTCCTTGTACTTTTTACCCTTCTCCTTTCACTCTTCATCATTCTTTCTTCCATTCTGTTTTCCTCTTACTCCTGTTCTCTATATATCTTCCAATCTCTATAGCTCCTTCTCCCTCTATTCCTTCGCCTGTTTTTTTTCCTCTTGCAACAAACCATCACAATCGCTTCCCCTTTCTAATTTTTTTCTTTCTTCCAGTACTTTTTTCCATTTCTACCCATCTTCCTATCTCCCTCTACTTTTCCCTCTCTCTTTTTGTGTTTCTGTATTTCTCTGTTCCTTCATCCTCTTTGTTCCTCTTCCTTTCTCTTTCTTCTTCTTCCTCCACCACTTTCATTTTCTTTCTCACAGTCTCTCCTCCATTTTATCTTTTTTTTTTATAATTTTCCTCTCTATAGCTTTCTCTTACTTTGCTATTTCTTTCTAATCTCTGCCTTCTATCTTCTCTATCTTCTCCCTTCCTGTCTTCCTCTTCCTTTCTTTTTGTCCCTCCTCTCTTCATCTCTTATACCTCCTTCCTGCCTTTCTTTGCCCTTTTCTTACTTACTTTCTGTTTTCCTCTTCCTCCTCCCTCATTTCTCCCCCTTTCTATGTTCTTTCAATTTTCTTCTTTTTCTTTTTCCTTTATCTCTCTTTTGTATTCTCTCCCTCCTCCTCAGTCTTTTCCTTCCCCCTCCCTTCTATTCCTTCCTGTATTTTTCTCCTTTTTTCTTTTCTTCCTTTCTCCTCCTTCTTTTCTTGTTCCCTTTCCCTCTTTTTCTCTCTCCCTTCCTCTCTCCCCGTTTTTCTCCTCCTTTGTTTCTCACTCTGCCTGCTCTCATTCATTAATACCTTTAATCTTATCTCTTTATCCCTCCTCTTCTTTTCTTATTCTTCATTTGCCTTTTTTTCCCTTTCTCTTTTTCTTCCTTCCCTCTTTTGTTTTCTTCATCAGCCCCCTCTCTATTTCCTCCTCCATCTCTCTACCTCCCTTTCTTTTTTTGTTTTCCCACTCTTCTCTTTTTTTCCTCATCCTCTACCTTTCATTCTCTCTTCCTATTTTCTCCCTATTCCCCCTCTTTTTTCCTCTTCCTCCTCCTCTCCACCTTTCCATTCTCTCCCTCTTCCCTCCCTCTTTTTTCCTCCTCCTCTCTACTTTTATTTCTCTTCTTATTCTCTCCCTCTTCCTCTCCCTCTTCCTCTCCCTTTTTCCTCCTCTGCTCTACTTTTCATTCTCGCTTCTCCTCTACCTCTTCTCCCTCTCTTTTTCCTCTCTACCATTCTATCGTTTCCTCTTCTCACCTTCTTTTGTTCCTCCTCCTCTCTACTTTTCATTCTCTCTTCCTATTTTTTCCTCTTCTCTCCCTTTTGTTCCTCCTCCTCTCTACCTTTTATTCTCTCTTCCTATTCTCTCCCTCTTCTCGCTCTTTTTTTTCTCTTCATCCTCCTCTCTACCTTCCTATTCTCTCCCTCTTCTCCCCCTCTTTTTTCCTCTTCCTTCTCCTCTCTGTCTTCCCATTCTTTCCCTCTTCTCCCCCTCTCTTCTTCCTCCCACCTTTCTCCATCTTTCTTCCTTGTGGTACATTTTCGTCCTCTGCTCCATCCATTGCAGCTGAGATTACCTTTCTGACTATCTTGTAGGATCAGTAACTCCCCAGCGTCTCTTGTCCTCTCCTCTGCTTCCTCTTCTTTCTATCGCTCCCCATCGCACTGTGTACCCCCTCCTTCTATGACTGACTGCTCTGCGTACCGTGACTGACTTGCCCTGGCAGCGCACACCTGGACGGGGCGAGGGAGCCGGCAGCACTGGGCACCTATGTTCTCCGTATCACTAAAGTGTCGGCTGGGGATTATAAAGCGACGAGTGAAAGGTACGAAAACCTTGTGACTTAAATCTGCAGCGTCGTCCGCAGAAGCTGCGCTGTGCCAGGCTGGAGACATTGAAATATTAGCTGTTTGGCTACAGGACGTACTTGCTTTAACTGCAATACAATCCATTGTTCCCTGTTATCGACATTAACAGGCAGTGAAGACCCTGACTGTAGGCTGTATCAATGGGATGATTGACAGAAGTGCAGAGACCTCCCTGCCCCATAATCACTACTCTACCCCTGTGTTCAGCAGCTTTCCTTATAACGCTGCTGCACTATTATAAGTCGCAGGCTACAGTTTACTGGCCCTTTAAGACACTTGAGTGACAATTGGGTCATGTTTTGCAGACTTCAAGTTTCTTTTTTCAAGTAGGATAAGATGATGATTAAGAGTCTGCAGGTCTCTGAAGAAGCAGACGGTGCCCTGTAATGCTAAGACATAGCAACATACCTGGAATAGTTTATTATGGAGGCGACTCTGCAATGCACCACAGGGATCCGGAGACACAAATAATGTTCTATTTTCTGGATGCACTTAGTAAAAGCCTGTGATGGAAGGAGAGGGATGTAGCAGGTATGCAGCGGCGGCTGATCTTCCTGAATACTGATGTGCAGGGTTTCTGTACTGCTGCATACACCATAGTTGTTTCATTGCTACTATCACCAGATATAAACACTTCTAAATTGGGGACTTAAATTCAGAAATCTCACAAGTGCAGAAAATGTCAGCTTGATATTACACCCCATGATGTAGCAAAGCTGTCATCTGTACAGGTCCTTCTCAAAAAATTAGCATATAGTGTTAAATTTCATTATTTACCATAATGTAATGATTACAATTAAACTTTCATATATTATAGATTCATTATCCACCAACTGAAATTTGTCAGGTCTTTTATTGTTTTAATACTGATGATTTTGGCCTACAACTCCTGATAACCCAAAAAACCTGTCTCAATAAATTAGCATATTTCAACCGTCCAATCAAATAAAAGTGTTTTTTAATAACAAACAAAAAAAACATCAAATAATAATGTTCAGTTATGCACTCAATACTTGGTCGGGAATCCTTTGGCAGAAATGACTGCTTCAATGCGGCGTGGCATGGAGGCAATCAGCCTGTGACACTGCTGAGATGTTATGGAGGCCCAGGATGCTTCAATAGCGGCCTTAAGCTCATCCAGAGTGTTGGGTCTTGCGTCTCTCAACTTTCTCTTCACAATATCCCACAGATTCTCTATGGGGTTCATGTCAGGAGAGTTGGCAGGCCAATTGAGCACAGTAATACCATGGTCAGTAAACCATTTACCAGTGGTTTTGGCACTGTGAGCAGGTGCCAGGAAGCATGAAGTGCTCCAAAATCTCCTGATGCTAGCTGCATTGACCCTGCCCTTGATGAAACACAGTGGACCAACACCAGCAGCTGACATGGCACCCCACACCATCACTGACTGGGTACTTGACACTGGACTTCAGGCATTTTGGCATTTCCTTCTCCCCAGTCTTCCTCCAGACTCTGGCACCTCGATTTCCGAATGACATGCAAAATTTGCTTTCATCAGAAAAAAGTACTTGGGACCACTTAGCAACAGTCCAGTGCTGCTTCTCTGTAGCCCAGGTCAGGCGCTTCTGCCGCTGTTTATGGTTCAAAAGTGGCTTTACCTGGGGAATGCGGCACCTGTAGCCCATTTCCTGCACACGCCTGTGCACGGTGGCTCTGGATGTTTCCACACCAGACTCAGTCCACTGCTTCCTCAGGTTCCCCAAGGTCTGGAATCGGTCCTTCTCCACAATCTTCCTCAGGGTCCGGTCACCTCTTCTCGTTGTACAGCGTTTTCTGCCACATTGTTTCCTTCCAACAGACTTACCATTGAGGTGCCTTGATACAGCACTCTGGGAACAGCCTATTTGTTGAGAAATTTCTTTCTGGGTCTTACCCTCTTGCTTGAGGGTGTCAATGATGGCCTTCTTGACATCTGTCAGGTCGCTAGTCTTACCCATGATGGGGGTTTTGAGTAATGAACCAGGCAGGGAGTTTTTAAAAGCCTCAGGTATCTTTTGCATGTGTTTAGAGTTAATTAGTTGATTCAGAAGATTAGGGTAATAGGTCGTTTAGAGAACCTTTTCTTGATATGCTAATTTATTGAGACAGGTTTTTTGGGTTATCAGGAGTTGTAGGCCAAAATCATCAGTATTAAAACAATAAAAGACCTGACAAATTTCAGTTGGTGGATAATGAATCTATAATATATGAAAGTTTAATTGTAATCATTACATTATGGTAAATAATGAAATTTAACACTATATGCTAATTTTTTGAGAAGGACCTGTATGTACATGAAGAATAAGTCTATTCTATTCATCACCATTATATCACTTGTTTCCTGCATATTTCACCAGCTTTCACTTCTGCAGGCTCTAATTTTTGGTTGTCTCTGAGCTAGTGGGTGGAAACAAGCTGCTATGATGTCTCCTATACATAGCACACATAAACATGAGGGATTCCTGCTCTCCTTTCTCTATGTAGCACATGTTCAGAAGCAGCAGGGGCATAGTGGAAAATATACAGCATTACTGAGCAGTGTAAATGTGAATCCAGATCTAACTAGATAAAACAATTACTAGTAAACAGCAGCATGAATAAATTATATAGAAATACTGATCAGTATAGCTTTGAATAGAGGTAAAGTCAGATGAAACACCCTTTTGAAAGCAGGAAAATAAATTATATCATTCAGAAATTCTAAGCAGTGTAGCTGTGATCCCAGCTCTTGAGTTAGATAATACACTTACTAGTAAGATACATTGCAGCTCTTCACTCCCACTTCTTCCTCTTTCTAGACTCAAAAGGCAGCTGTAAGCTGATCCCTCAGTGAGCTGTCAGTCTGTCCTGCTTTGATCAAGACAGATATTAGCAGATTTTTCCAAAGTAAATTATTATTTCAAGATGCCGGGGGGAGGCGAAATGAGTCATAAGTGGAGAAAGAAGCAGATTTCTCTATTTTGCAAAGTTTCTTGTACTCACTTGTATTACTATAGAGGTTGTCCACTACTTTTTGATCGATGACCTATCCTATCCAATATCGATGTCAGCTGATTGGCGGGTGTGTTGGGTGTCAGACCCCGGCCAATCAGACATTGATGACAGTAATGGACAACCTCTTTAATTTATGAAAAGTTTGTTGAAATGAAAGATTGATTTAAAATGTCATCTTACAGTTTGAAACATTTGTGTCATGATACCAATTTCTTTTTGGGTACTATTGTGGCCTGAGCTTGAGATGCAACATGTCTTACTCTAGTCACATCTAGAGCTGCATTCACATTTGCCCTGGCTAGTTTCTCTATTCTTCCCTCTGCTGGTTCAGTGTCTGAATTGTTGTGGTTTATAATGGGGCATGAGATTTTGCGCAGATGTCCCGCAAATATATACAGTGATGGCCGAAAGTGTTGGCATCCTTTAAATTATTCCAGAAAATAAAGCATTTCTCCCAGATAATTATTGCACTTACACATGTTATGTTAAACACACATGTTTGAGGACAAAAACTGGTGAAAAATCTCAATAATCTCAAGGTTACAAGTCCATCTCCAGAGATCTTGATGTTTCTTTGTCCATGGTACACAACATAATCAAGAAGTTTACAGCCCATGGCACTGTAGCTAATCTCCCAGGACGTGGACGGCAGAGAAAAATTGATGAAAAGATTGCAACACAGGATAGTCCGGATGGTGAATAATCAGCCCTAATCAAGTTCGAAGGAAATTCAAGCTGTCCTGCTGGCCCAGGGTGCATCAGTGTCAGCATGACCTATCTGTCCACATGTGAATTAAATTAAACGCTATGGCAGGAGGCCCAGGAGGACCCCACTGCTGACACAGAGACATACAAAAGCAAAACTGCACCTTACCAAAATGTATGCGAGTAAGCCAAAATCCTTCTAGGAAAGCGTCTTGTGGACGGATGAGACCAAGATAGAGCTTTTTGGTAAACCAAAAAAAAAGAATGAACCCTACAAATAAAAAAAACACAGTGCCTACAGTCAAATATGGTGGAGGTTCAAAGATGTTTTGGGGTTGTTTGCTGCCTCTGGCACTGGGTGCCTTGACTGTGTGCAAGGCATCATGAAATATTTTTGAGGTTTTGCGTGAAATTATGTCCAACTTGCCTTTTTTTTCTCTGTTTTTTTATGTTCTTACAATGCACTAAAAGGAAATAAATGTGTATAACAAAACGTGTGTAATTGCAATAATTGTCTGGGAGAAATACTTAATTTTCTTGAATAGTTTCAAGGGTGTCAACACTTTCAGTAATAACTTTATATATACACACACTCCACAGCATTGAAATTCCAACACCCAGAAGTGGTGGAATGATGGAAATCATGGAGATGTTACTGATTTGCAAATGCTGAAAAAATGGAAACATTTACAAACCCTCCTTAGGGCTGTCCCACACGTCCAGATAATTCCGGTACCGGAATAAATCGGTACCGGAGTTATCCGTGTCCGTGTGCCTGGGAACTCACGGAGGCCATACGTGCGGCACACGTGTGCCGCCCGTATGGCGAGTGGGTACCACACGGAGCGTGTGGTACCCACTCTGCATCATGCTGAAGCCGCGATTCATATGTTCCCTGCAGCAGCGTTTGCTGCAGAGAAAATATGAATAATAGTGTTTAAAATAAAGATCTATGTGTCCGCTGCCCTCCCACCCCCTGTGCGCCCCCCCGCTGGTCAGAAAATACTTACCCGGGTCCCCCGTCGGCTGTCGCTCCTTCCTGGTCTGGCCGCGGCTTACTGTATGCGGTCACGTGGGGCCGATCATTTACAATCATGAATAGTCGGCTCCGCCCCTATGGGAGGTGGAGCCACATATTCATGACTGTAAATGATCGGGCCCACGTGACCGCATACACTAGAAGCCGCGGCCAGACCAGGAAGGAGCGACAGCCGACGGGGGACCCGGGTAAGTATTTTCTGACCAGCGGGGGGGCGCACAGGGGGTGGGAGGGCGGCGGACACATAGATCTTTATTTTAAACACTATTATTCATATTTTCTCTGCAGCAAACGCTGCTGCAGGGAACATATGAATCGCGGCTTCAGCACCATGTGGGGGGGACAGCGCTTACTGTAGCGCTGTCTCCTGCACGCACACGGACCCCAGACGGAGAATGTTCGTGTGAGGTCCGTGTTTTACACGGACCCATTGACTCTATTGGGTCCGTGTAATACGTGCGCTCCCACGAACACTGACATGTCTCCGTGTTTGGCACACGGAGACACGGTCCGCAAAAAATCAATGACATCTGAACCATTATGGGTCTACGTGTGTCAGTGTCTCCGGTACGTGAGGAAACTGTCACCTCACGTACCGGAGCCACTGACGTGTGAAACCGGCCTTATGGAGTATGAGCACCACGTGCAGGATTCCTGGCTCTTCCAGCCTCTACTGCTGTCACTGAGGTTATTAATGGTCGTTTGTTGAATATTCTGCCGCTGACTGCACTTTTGCAAATCATCAAGATCCGCTGCTGTCAGCTACTGTGTAATCACAGACCAATGACGTTCCAGATATGCTCCCTTCAGATAGGTGGCATGGCGTTTGTGTCTTGTAGTATGACACATTTATGATTCCATTTCTATATAAAAGCGGCAAAATAGGTCATATATTCTAGATAGGTCATAGGTCTTTGAACAAATACATTTATGTTTCATCCATTTTTCTATGTATAAAAAGTTGCAGTTTGCTCATTTTTTCACATTAACATGTGATATTTGACACATGGTCTCACACTCTTATCTAACATTACGTACCACCGTGCTTAAACAGTTACTTTGTTGTAACTTGCACCAAACAATTGATACATTTGGAGCGATGGAGTTGAAGTGACTTTGCTAAACATTTGCCACAAATTATGCCATTTTTGATAAATGTGGACTTCTTTGTCATATTTGATAAAGGGCCTGTAGTGACCAAAGACAATTGTGCAAAATACTGCTTGAGAGCGGTCAGTGCTTTTCTGTCGAGGTGGTGGAGAATGTGTTTCTTGGGATGAGCAACTAGTCTGGTAGGTCATGAGCAATTCCCCCCTGAATTGCAAAAAGGTGCAGGAAATCTTATCTCTCTGCTTCGTAGTGACTCCTCAGAGTGACATGACATTTGGACTGTTTTAGGGAACCTAACTAGTAACCTGCAATGGTTTTCTTTGCGAACACATCAGTGAAATTCTCATTCAATTGAATTGTCCATGCTTTTGAATGGCTCACAACTACATGTGCACCGATCAAGGTGTCACCCAAATCATGGTAGCCATCTCTCACAACTGTACAGCCCAGTCGTAACTTGTAAGTAGTGTGCATTATTTGGAAGCGACTAAAGATCCATGGTGCAAGACTGCAAACAAATCCTGACAATCATTTAATCTGCAGCTCTGAACTTGCAGCTGCACAAACAAAATGTAAAAGAAAGCAGAAAAAAACCTCAACTGCTGGACCTCCACCACATCACGGTAGCCATCTGCCACAACATCACAGCCCAGTCATAACTTGTGACTATTGTGCACTATTTGGAAAAGTTTAAAGCTCCATGATGTCAGACTGTAAACAAATACTGCTGTCACCTCATCAGGAGCTCTGAACTTGCAGCTGCACAAGCAAAATGTAAAAGAAAGCAAGAAAAGCTCAACAGCTGGAGTTATGAAACAGCAACAACCAACATGGCTGCACTTCATTTTGCAAAAATAGTTATTATTTTTGCTCAATCTACTTTACTAATGAGTACAGTAAGTAACTTTGGGTGAAAATTCTTTTTTAAGATATTAGGACTGAGTTGAGGATCGTGACTGAGCTGTATCAACTCCTTCCTCATCTCGTTGCACTGTTTATTTGAGAAGGATCAGGATTCTTGTCTATGGATTAAGCAGGGATAGCAAATACGCTCTCTGGAAAATAAAACATCTCAGCAAAGAATTGAATTCTCATATTCCTAAAGAGTCGTATCCAACTAAGTGCTTAGTCTCGGGCTGGAGTCCAACAAAACAGGTGGGTCTTGTGATCCAGGATTCTTAAAAATGAATGCAAACGCTGAAACCTCTGCTGACTGCTCAGTTACATAAACAAACCCAATGATGGCGGTCACAGGGGAATCCAAGGAAAAGAACTCAAAGAGGCCGAGCAAATTCAGGAGAAAACACTATGAATATTACTATGGAATAAACTAGATGAACAGGCGAGTACAAACATCAAAAGAACAGAAAATACATAGTGATAACCCCAGTGTACACTGCAAGGACAAGGTCTGTACTGTATATTATATCAGGAATCAGTATTATAATAGTTATATTCTCGTATATTGGAGCAGTATTATAGTAATTATATTCTTTTACATAGGAGCAGTATTATAGTAGTTATATTCTCGTATATTGGAGCAGTATTATAGTAATTATATTCTTTTACATAGGAGCAGTATTATAGTAGTTATATTCTTGTACATAGGGGCAGTATTATAGTAGTTTTTCTTGTACATAGAGGCAGTATTATAGTAGATATATTCCTGTACATAGGGGGCAGTATTATAGTAGTTATATTCTTGTACATAGGGGCAGTATTATAGTAGTTATATTCTTGTACATAGGGGCAGTATTATAGTAGTTATATTCTTGTACATATGGGCAGTATTATAGTAGTTATATTCTTGTACATAGGGGGTAGTATTATAGTAGTTATATTCTTGTACATAGGAGCAGTATTATAGTAGTTATATTCTTGTACGTAGGAGCAGTATTATAGTAGTTATATTCTTGTACACAAGAGCAGTATTATAGTAGTTATATCCTTGTACATAGGGGCAGTATTATAGTAGTTATATTCTTGTACATAGGAGCAGTATTATAGTAGTTATATTCTTGTACATGGGGGCAGTATTATAGTAGTTATATTCTTGTACATAGGGGCAGTATTATAGTAGTTATATTCTTGTACATAGGGGCAGTATTATAGTAGTTATATTCTTGTACATAGGGGGTAGTATTATAGTAGTTATATTCTTGTACATAGGGGCAGTATTATAGTAGTTATATTCTTGAACGTAGGAGCAGTATTATAGTAGTTATATTCTTGTACACAAGAGCAGTATTATAGTAGTTATATTCTTGTACATAGGGGCAGTATTATAGTAGTTATATTCTTGTACATGGGGGGCAGTATTATAGTAGTTATATTCTTGTACATAGGGAGCAGTATTATAGTAGGGGAAGGGGAGATGAGCCATGCATACAGGATAGGAGGGGGGAAGATGAGCCATGCATACAAGATGGGAGGGGGGGGAGATGGGCCATGCATACAAGATGGGAGGGAGGGGGCCATTATGCAGTGTGGAGCATCATGTGTGGCCATTATACAGTATGGAGCATCATGTGTGGCCATTATACAGTATGGAGCCTCATGTGTGGCCATTATACAGTATGGAGCATCATGTGTGGCCTGTTATGACCCCAGTGGCGAGGGTCTCAGAGGAACGTGTAAGTCTGCAAGATACAAAAATCCAGCTCATAGGGCTGTGGTAACTGGGTTGACCAAATAGCTACTCCTAACGCCAACACTAGAAGTAGCCGGGGATCATGCCTACGGTGATCGCTAGATGACTCGCGCCAGCCGGAGAATCTAACTACCCCTAGGAGAAGAAAACAAAGACCTCTCTTGCCTCCAGAGAAAGGGACCCCAAAGCAAGATACAAGCCCCCACAAATAATAACGGTGAGGTAAGAGGAAATGACAAACACAGAAATGAACTAGGTTCAGCAAAGAGAGGCCAGCTTACTAATAGCAGAATATAGCAAGATAACTTATCTGGTCAACAAAAACCCTATAAAAATCCACGCTGGAGATTCAAGAACCCCCGAACCGTCTAACGGTCCGGGGGGAGAACACCAGCCCCCTAGAGCTTCCAGCAAAGGTCAGGATACAGATAGGAACAAGCTGGACAAAAATACCAAACAAAACAAAAGCAAAAAGCAAAGAAGCAGACTTAGCTTGAAAAACAGGAACCAGGATCAGAGGACAAGAGCACAACAGATTAGCTCTGATTTCAACGATGCCAGGCATAGAACTGAAGGTCCAGGGAGCTTATATAGCAACGCCCCTGAACTAACGGCCCAGGTGAGGATATAGAAAAAGACAGACGCTCCAGAGTCAAATCACTAATGACCACTAGAGGGAGCAAAAAGCAAAATCACAACAGTGGCCATTATGCAGTATGGAGCATCATGGGTGGCCATTATACAGTATGGAGCATCATGTGTGGCCATTATACAGTATGGAGCATCATGTGTGGCCATTATACAGTATGGAGCATCATGTGGGGTCATTATACAGTATGGAGCACTGTGTGGCCATTTTTTTTTGTTTAATATTATTGTTTATGAAACAGTGTGATCAGCAGTACTAAATGGGTGTGGTTGAGGGCGTGGATATGGGTGTGACTAATTGTGAAGTGGGTGTGGTCAGAGGAGTGGCCTAAAATGTGCCATGGCATGCTTAGCGCGCCACAAACTTTATCTCTCTTTCCCTTCTTCAAAAGTTGGGAGGTATGATACCGCATTAGCCAGATCACGGCAAGTACCGCAAATGTCCACAAAACCCATAGAAATTGAATGAGGCCGAACGCAGTGTTGCCGTAAGTAATCCGTTACGTGGCAGATGCGGAAAAACTGCCCGATCTGCTGCAAAAGGCTACTTTCGCATCAGCGATTTTTGCCAAAGTCACTGCCGATAGTGTCATACTTACCAAAGGGGGAGGCAGCACTAAAAGTGCCTAGGGCAGCAGAAACTCTAAATACGGGCCTGATTATAGTAGTTATATTCTTGTACATAGGGGCAGTATTATAGTAGTTATATTCTTGTACATAGGAGGCAGTATTATAGTAGTTATATTCCTGTACATAGGGGGCAGTATTATAGTAGTTATATTCCTGTACATAGGGGGCAGTATTATAGTAGTTATATTATTTTACATAGGGGGCAGTATTATAGTAGTTATATTCTTGTACATAGGGGCAGTATTATAGTAGTTGTATTCTTGTACATAGGGGCAGTATTATAGTAGTTATATTATTGTACATAGCGGCAGTAATATAGTAGTTATATTCTTGTACACAGGGGGCAGTATTATAGTAGTTATATTCTTGTACATAGGAGCAGTATTATAGTAGTTATATTCTTGTACATAGGGGCAGTATTATAGTAGTTGTATTCTTGTACATAGGGGCAGTATTATAGTAGTTATATTATTGTACATAGCGGCAGTAATATAGTAGTTATATTCTTGTACACAGGGGGCAGTATTATAGTAGTTATATTCTTGTACATAGGGGCAGTATTATAATAGTTATATTCCTGTACATAGGGGGCAGTATTATAGTAGTTATATTCTTGTACATAGGGGGCAGTATTATAGTAGTTATATTCCTGTACATAGGGGGCAGTATTATAGTAGTTATATTCTTGTACACAGGGGGCAGTATTATAGTAGTTATATTATTTTACATAGGGGGCAGTATTATAGTAGTTATATTCTTGTACATAGGGGCAGTATTATAGTAGTTATATTCTTGTAAATAGGAGCAGTATTATAGTAGTCATATTCTTGTACATAGGGGGAAGTATTATAGTAGTAATATTCTTGTACATAGGAGCAGTATTATAGTAGTTATATTCTTGTACATAGGAGCAGTATTATAGTAGTTATATTCTTGTACATAGGGGGCAGTATTACAGTAGTTATATTCTTGTACATAGGGGGCAGTATTATAGTAGTTATATTCTTGTACATAGGAGCAGTATTATAGTAGTTATATTCTTGTACATAGGAGCAGTATTATAGTAGTTATATTTTTGTACATAGGGGGCAGTATTACAGTAGTTATATTCTTGTACATAGGGGCAGTATTATAGTAGTTATATTCTTGTACATAGAGAGCAGTATTATTGTAGTTATATTGTCTTTAATGCAGGTAACGAGTTGAATAGGAGCGTCTAACTGGTCTGTAGGAGCCGGAACTCTTAATGGTTGGTAGGGGATCAAATACTTATTTCTGACTGCAAAATGCAAATAAATTTATATAATTTATACAATGTGATTTTCTGGATTTTATTTTTGATACTCTATTTCTCAATGTTAATATTAACATACCCTTAAAATTATAGACTGTTCATGTCTTTGTCAGTGGGCAAACTTACAAAATCAGCAAGGGATCAAATACTTATTTCCTTCACTGTATATGATGCCACTTCTGACTATAATGTTTCTGTTTCTCTGTATCTTGTGGTGCTGGAACTAGAGACAATGTTGCCGGTCTAGGGGTAATTGCTCCCTGGATTTTTCCAAAAAACATCTTGATTATTTAGGACCATTCCATGTTGGGGTTGCAGTACTGCAATGTGTACCTGCTTGGCTGAAAGCAATGAATCTTCCCGCGTGTGTCACCTCACATGTAGCCGTGATGATGATCTGATTGGATGGATTACTGACCTGTAGATATTGCTTACAATAAACTGAACAGACGCGTGCACCAAATTCTCCGCTCCTGTTAAATGTGTCACATTGTATAAGTGTAAAGATGGATGTTGCACAACATGTAGAAGCGCAGACATAACACAAACAAAAGGCTGCGCAGCCCCCCTGCTGCAACACTAACCATATATACAAATACAGGTGCTTCTCACAAAATTAGAATATCATTAAAAAGTTAATTTACTTCAGTTCTTCAATACAAAAAGTGAAGCTCCTATATTATATAGAGTCATTACAAACAGAGTGATCTATTTCACTTGTTTATTTCTGTTAATGTTGATGATTATGGCTTACAGCCAATGAAAACCCAAAAGTCATTATCTCAGTAAATTAGAATACTTTAGAACGCCAGCTTGAAAAATTATTTTAAAATCCAAAATGTTGTCCTCCTGAAATGTATGTTCAGTAAATGCACTCAGTACTTGGTCGGGCTCCTTTTGCATCAATTACTGCAGCAATGCGGCGTGGCATGGAGGCGATCAGCCTGTGGCACTGCTGAGGGGTTATGGAAGCCCAGGTTGCTTTGATAGCCGCCTTCAGCTCGTCTGCATTGTTGGGTCTGGTGTCTCATCTTCCTCTTGACAATACTCCATAGATTCTCTATGGGGTTAAGGTCAGGTGAGTTTGCTGCCAATCAAGCCCAGTGATACTGTTGTGTACCAGGTATTGGTACTTTTGGCAGTGTGGACAGGGGCCAAGTCCTGCTGGAGAATGACATTTCCATCTCCAAAAAGCTTGTCGGTAGAGGGAAGCATGAAGTGCTCTAAAATTTCCCGGTAGACGGCTGCGCTGACTTTGGTCTTGATAAAACACAGTGGACCTACACCAGCAGATGACATGGCTCCCCGAACCATCACTGATTGTGGAGACTTCACACCAGACCTCCAGCAGCTTGGATTGTGGCCTTTCCACTCTTCCTCTGGGACCTTGATTTCCAAACGAAATGCAAAATTTACTTTCCTCTGAACACAACACCTTGGACCCCTGACAATAGTCCGGTTCTTCTTCTCCTTGGCCCAGGTAAGACGCTTCTGGCGATGTCTATAGGTCATGAGTGGCTGACACAGGGAATATGACACTTGTAGCCCATGTCCTGGATACGTCTGTGTGTGGTGGCTCTGGAAGCAATGACTCCAGCAGCAGCAGTCCACTCCTTGTGAATCTTCCCCACATTACTGAATGGCCTTTTCTTAATCTTTTCAAGGCTGCGGTTCTCCCGCTTGCTTGTGCACCTTTTTCTACCACACTTTTTCCTTCCACTTTCCAGTAATCTGCTTGGATACAGCACTCTGTAAACAGCCGGCTTCTTTAGCAATGATCTTTTGTGGCTTCCCCTCCTTGTGGAGTGTGTCAATGACTTCCTTCTGGACATCTGTCAGGTCAGCAGTCTTCCTCATGATTGTGGAGCTACTGAAACAGACTAAGGACCTTTATAAACACTTAGGAGCCTTTACAGGTGTTTTTTTGTTAATTATTCTAATTTACTGAGATAATGACTTTTGAGTTTTCAATGGCTGTAAGCCATAATCATCAACATTAACAGAAATAAACACGTGAAATAGATCACTCTGTGTGTATTGACTCTATAGAATATATGAGTTTCAGTTTTTGAATTGAAGAACTGAAATAAATTAACTTTTTGATGATATTCTAATTTTGTGGGAAGCACCTGTAGTTATACAGTACAGACCAAGAGTTTGGACACACCTTCTCATTTAAAGATTTTTCTGTATTTTCATGACTATTGTAGCATAGTGACTGGCCCTGTGATGGAAGCCTGGGTATGTTTTGCTCAAGCAGATCTACTGCTGAGGGGTTTGTTTACATTGGGAAGGCTTCCAGGTGATTGGAGAGATGGGTGGGTTCAGTCACCTACAAACCCAGCCAAAGAGGTGTGTCTGAACACGCAAGATGGTTTTGTGTGAAAGGACCTGTGGTGATGTCACGCTCACCTGACTAGCCATGTGACAGGTACCTGGGTGTGGTTACACCTATGTAAAGGAGGTGTGTGTAGCACATAGAAAGAGAGAGATTGAGTGAGTGTGTGAGTGTCTGTCAGGGTGGACACACTTCTGTGTGTCCTGGCAGGACACTGCAGAATGGCCTGTTTGTTGGACGGTTCCAAGTGGGGACGTCCTGGAAGCACACAGAGACCATTCCAGGCTGGAGAGCCTGCGTGCTGGACATAGCACGGACGGTTGGTGTTGGAGACTCCTGGGAGTGGAGTCGTCCTGGGAGCACCTGGAGACCGTAGACCTGGACGGTCTGTGTTGAGGACCTGGGACTGACCTGAAGTCAGTGTAAGGAGTGGAACTTCTGAGAGGTAACCCCAGACAACGGGATTATAATATACAGCAGAGAAGCCTATCTGCTACGTGAACTGTCTAATGTTTCATGGCTGTAATGAAATGGACTGTACCCTATCTGGTTTATGCGGAGTTTGAATAAACCATATGGACTGATATGTGTGAGATATCGTGCCTGAAGTATTTATCCTGCTGCCAAGCGAGTATCCCCAAGACCCGTAGCGGGTGAAACGCTACAATTGGTGTTTCGGATGCGGGCAAAGATCCAGGAGTACATGTTGCAGCGCTGGCTGGGCTGAGCCAAGAAGAGTGGACAGTCTTGACAACCGTGAGTAATACAGTACTGACCGGGGTCAGTGAGAGCTGCTGTTTTAGGATACCTCTGAGGAGAAGAGGGATCCAGGAACCTGTGTGGCCGGCACCAACAGGTAACGGACAGGTGTCCGTGTGTACTGACCGGGGTCAGAGTGGAAGAAAACAGAGAGAGTGCGTCGGGGCATCTCTGAGGCTGAGGGGTGTCCAGGAACCAGTGAAGTTGCCAACGGGTGACGGTCTGAAAACCGTGTATTGTACTGACCGGGGCCAGTGAAAAACTATGTTTGGGCTGTGTGTAAAGTCGGGTGCGTAACAGACGGGAGTCTGTGGTGTTCTGACCGGGGTCAGTGAGAGACTGAGTTTTTTTTTCCTGAGAGTCAGCTTGCTGTGGCTCGGTGAGGTCACGAAGTTTGCTGTGGCTCGGTGGGGTCACAAAGGTGACAAGCGGCTTGCTGTGGATCAGCGGGTCCACGAAGGTGACAAGCGGCTTTCTGTGGATCGGCGGGTCCACGAAGTTTGCGGTGCAGAGCCTTGTGAAGTCTAGCTGCAGTTGCAGCAAAGAGGGGAAAAAAAAAAAGAAATTGCTGGTTTAGAGCGTGCAGACTCTTAAAGGGCCAGAGTCACATTGGTGTGCTGTGCGAACTGGGGCCTGAGAGTAGTTACATAGTTACATAGTTACATAGTTATTGAGGTTGAAGGAAGACTTTAAGTCCATCTAGTTCAACCCATAGCCTAACCTAGCATGCCCTAACATGTTGATCCAGAGGAAGGCAAAAAAAAACCATGTGGCAAGGAGTAACTCCACCATGGGGAAAAAAATTCCTTCCCGACTCCACATACGGCAATCAGACTAGTTCCCTGGATCAACGCCTTATCAAGGAATCTAGTGTATATACCCTGTAATATTATACTTTTCCAGAAAGGTATCCAGTCCCCTCTTAAATTTAATTAATGAATCACTCATTACAACATCATACGGCAGAGAGTTCCATAGTCTCACTGCTCTTACAGTAAAGAATCCGCGTCTGTTATTATGCTTAAACCTTCTTTCCTCCAGACGTAGAGGATGCCCCCTTGTCCCTGTCTCAGGTCTATGATTAAAAAGATCATCAGAAAGGTCTTTGTACTGTCCCCTCATATATTTATACATTAAAATAAGATCACCCCTTAGTCTTCGTTTTTCCAAACTAAATAGCCCCAAGTGTAATAACCTATCTTGGTATTGCAGACCCCCCAGTCCTCTAATAACCTTGGTCGCTCTTCTCTGCACCCGCTCTAGTTCAGCTATGTCTTTCTTATACACCGGAGACCAGAACTGTGCACAGTATTCTAAGTGTGGTCGAACTAGTGACTTGTATAGAGGTAAAATTATGTTCTCCTCATGAGCATCTATGCCTCTTTTAATACACCCCATTAGTACTGTGGGAAGTCCACAGGGTGTACCCGAGGGAAGGGGTGGTGTCCCTAAAAGGGGTGGAGTTCCGCCAAATGGCGGTTTCCAAGAAAAGGGGTGGAGTTCCGCCAAATGGTGGTTTCCAAGAAAAGGGGTGGAGTTCCACCAAATGGTGGTTTCCAAGAAAAGGGGTGGAGTTCTGCCAAATGGTGGTTTCCCAAAAAAGGGGCGGAGTCCCCAAAGGGGGCGGTAACCCAAAAGAGCGTAGTTGCCCAAAAGGGGGTGGAGTCCCACAAGGGGGTAGTGACCCTAAAGGGGCGGAGTCCCAAAAAGGGGACGGTAACCCGAATACGGATGGCGGAAAAAAGAGGCGGTGGTGAATGCATCATTGGATAGTAGGCCGGACTGTAAGTTATCCTCAGACTTGTGGGAGGAGGGGGTTCCTCTACAGCTGGAGGATGGAAGTCTCATTACTGTTGCAGGGGCATACGTTAAGTCAGTAATGGGTCCCAAAATTGACGGGTCAGACATCGGGGTGACCAGTGTGAGGGGTTCGTCTGCCCAACTTACCGACATGATGTCACCAAATGTGTACACTGAAATGTCTGACAGTGATCTGGTAAATAGAACCTGTGAAGCTGACACCCTGTTAGAAAGGAACTTGAGAGTTCACCGTACTGTGGGGTATGACACAAACTCCGGGGGGGGGGGGGGTGACTGTGACGTGTCATTACCAGTAGCAACCACTAGAGCTGAGTACGAGGTTGTGCGGACGGAGGCACTGACACAGGGGAAGGATAGTGCTCCCCAAGGTAAAGTCAGGATGGCAGGGGTAGCCATAACAGAAATTGTGACCTGTGTGAGGGGCGACTGCAGGTTACAGGATGACCGATTGGGTGGTGGTGACTCCCATTCAGATGTTGACGCCAGATGGAAGAGTTAGAGGCAGTGACTCCTCACTTAGCTCAGGGCTCAGTGACCTAAGCGGGAGATCCTGTAGCAGAAGAAATGACAAGGGGTCGTCCTTATCAAAGCGTGTGATGGAAATGGTTGACAGACGGTTTCACTGTCAGGGACGACAGAGAAAGGTCTCTGGTCGGGTAATAGAAAGTGCCAAAGCCCCACGGTTTTAGCCAGAGGGGGGGAATATGTAGCATAGTGACTGGCCCTGTGATGGAAGCCTGGGTATGTTTTGCTCAAACAGATCTACTGCTGAAGGGTTTGTTTACATTGGGAAGGCTTCCAGGTGATTGGAGAGATGGGTGGGTTCAGTCACCTACAAACCCAGCCAAAGAGGCGTGTCTGAACACGTAAGATGGTTTTGTGTGAAAGGACCTGTGGTGATGTCACGCTCACCTGACTAGCCATGTGACAGGTACCTGGGTGTGGTTACACCTATGTAAAGGAGGTGTGTGTAGCACATAGAGAGAGAGAGATTGAGTGAGTGTGTGAGTGTCTGTCAGGGTGGACACACTTCCGTGTGTCCTGGCAGGACACTGCAGAATGGCCTGTGTGTTGGACGGTTCCAAGTGGGGACGTCCTGGAAGCACACAGAGACCATTCCAGGCTGGAGAGCCTGCGTGCTGGACATAGCACGGACGGTTGGTGTTGGAGACTCCTGGGAGTGGAGTCGTCCTGGGAGCACCTGGAGACCGTAGACCTGGACGGTCTGTGTTGAGGACCTGGGACTGACCTGAAGTCAGTGTAAGGAGTGGAACTTCTGAGAGGTAACCCCAGACAACGGGATTATAATATACAGCAGAGAAGCCTATCTGCTACGTGAACTGTCTAATGTTTCATGGCTGTAATGAAATGGACTGTACCCTGTCTGGTTTATGCAGAGTTTGAATAAACCATATGGACTGATATGTGTGAGATATCGTGCCTGAAGTGTTTATCCTGCTGCCAAGCGAGTATCCCCAAGACCCGTAGCGGGTGAAACGCTACACTATGAAAATTGTACATTCACACTGAAGGCATCAAAACGATGAATTAACACATGTGGAATTATATACTTAACAAAAAAGTGTGAAACAACTGAAAATATGTCTTATATTCTAGGTTCTTCAAAGTAGCCACCTTTTGCTTTGATGACTGCTTTGCACACTCTTGGCATTCTCTTGAATGCCATAATACAAATTCTAACAGTCTATTCAGTAGGACTATCAGCTGTGTATCCAGCAGACTTCTGCACAACACAACTGATGGTCCCAACCCCATTTATAAGGCAAGAAATCCCACTTATTAAACCTGACAGGGCACACCTGTGAAGTGAAGACCATTCCCGGTGACTACCTCTTGAAGCTCATCAAGAGAATGCCAAGAGTGTGCAAAGCGGTCATCAAAGCAAAAGGTGGCTACTTTGAAGAACCTAGAATATAAGACATAATTTCAGTTGTTTCACACTTTTTTGATAAGTATATAATTCCACATGTGTTAATTCATCATTTTGATGCCTTCAGTGTGAATGTACAATTTTCATAGTCATGAAAATAGAGAAACATCTTTAAATGAGAAGGTGTGTCCAAACTTTTGGTCTGTACTGTATATCTTCTTGTATGTAGTGCTATGGACAGTAATAATTGTGTATGTACAACTGGCAACTGGTGTAACCTGGGTACCTCCTGTATATAATTATATGTGTACAGCTGGTATAACTTGGGCATCTCCTGTATATGATTATATATGTACAGCCGCTATAACCTGGGCATCTCCTGTATATAATGATATACATTGGTGTTCAAAAGTCCTGCATAGGCGTGAAGAAAACTATGTTTCATACTTCTGCATCTCTACAGTGAAACTGGTGGAACATATATGTTTTTGTAATCCCTCATTGTATGCAATACTCATTTTTGAATGTCCCAAGTGTATTAATTTTATGGCATGCACATTTTTGATATTTTTTTTTACAGCATAACCATACCTACACCAGTACAGTGTGTAGAATGGTGAACAGGTTTCTAAGTTCATTAACTTCCAAAGCAAGTTCACACAGACTTAAATTTTACTTTTTAAGATTTATTATTTTTTATTTAATTCAGAGTCCTGAAAAGGGCCTTTTTAGTGCATCTTTAGCTTCTAATACTTTATTGGCCAGCCTTTGCTCTTAAGCACCAGCTTGCATCTCTGTGGCATTGAGTGAACAAGCTTCTGCAGATGTTCACGAGTGATGATGTGGTTCCAGGCCTGTATCAGAGCCTCAATCAACTCACTCTTGGTCCTGGGCTGTTTTCTAGATATCTCTAATGATACCTTGTGCCAATTGGATTGAGGTCCGGGACTGAGCTGGCCAGTCAATAGTAGCCACCTTGTTCTTTTTTTCCATTCCGTTACTGTCTTAGCTCTGTGACAAGGAGCATTATCATCCTGGAAGATATAATCCTCTGAAAACAGGTGTTGAGCAGAAGGCAGCATTTTCTTATTAAGGATGTCTATGTATTTTTTTGCGTAAGGCAAGATTGCCTTGTGCAGGCATGTACTACGGAGGACAGATAATGAACTTCAATCCAATATTGCAGCCAGCATGCAGCCAGCGGGTAAGGAAAGGGTGAATCAAACACCCGAAAACCCCGCCCCTATGGCTGAAAATTGTTCCCTCCAAATTCAGGTGACAGAGTCCCTTTAACCCCTTCACCCCCAAGGGTGGTTTGCACGTTAATGACCGGGCCAATTTTTACAATTCTGACCACTGTCCCTTTATGAGGCTATAACTCTGGAACGCTTTGACGGATCTTGGCGATTCTGACATTGTTTTCTCGTGACATATTGTACTTCATGTTAGTGGTAAAATTTATTCAATATAACTTGTGTTTATTTGTGAAAAAAATGGAAATTTGGCGAAAATTTTGAAAATTTTGCAATTTTCCAACTTTGAATTTTTATGCCCTTAAATCACAGACATATGTCACGCAAAATACTTAATAAGTAACATTTCCCACATGTCTACTTTACATCAGTACAATTTTGGAACCAAAATTTTTTTTTGTGATGGAGTTATAAGGGTTAAAAGTTGACCAGCAATTTCTCATTTTTACAACACCATTTTTTTTTAGGGACCACATCTCATTTGAAGTCATTTTGAGGGGTCTATATGATAGAAAATACTCAAGTGTGACACCATTCTAAAAACTGCACCCCTCAAGGTGCTCAAAACCACATTCAAGAAGTTTATTAACCCTTCAGGTGTTTCACAGGAATTTTTGGAATGTTTAAATAAAAATGAACATTTAACTTTTTTTCACACACAATTTATTTCAGCTCCAATTTGTTTTATTTTACCAAGGGTAACAGGAGAAAATGGACCCCCAAAGTTGTTGTACAATTTGTCCTGAGTACGCTGATACCCCATATGTGAGGGTAAACCACTGTTTGGGCGTATGGCAGAGCTCGGAAGGAAAGGAGCGCCATTTGACTTTTCAATGCAAAATTGACTGGAATTGAGATGGGACGCCATGTTGCGTTTGGAGAGCCCCTGATGTGCCTAAACACTGAAACCCCCTACAAGTGACACCATTTTGGAAAGTAGACCCCCTAAGGAACTTATCTTGATGTGTGGTGAGCACTTTGACCCACCAAGTGCTTCACAGAAGTTTATAATGCAGAGCCGTAAAAATAAAAAATCATATATTTTTTCACAAAAATGATCTTTTCGCCCCCAATTTTTTATTTTCCCAAGGGTAAGAGAAGAAATTGGACCCCAAAAAATGTTGTGCAATTTGTCCTGAGTACGCTGATACCCCATATGTGGGTGTAAACCATTGTTTGGGCGCATGGCAGAGCTTGGAAGGGAAGGAGCGCCATTTGACTTTTCAATGCAAAATTGACTGGAATTGAGATGGGACGCCATGTTGCGTTTGGAGAGCCCCTGATGTGCCTAAACATTGAAACTCCCTACAAGTGACACCATTTTGGAAAGTAGACCCCCTAAGGAACTTATCTAGATGTGTGGTGAGCACTTTGACCCACCAAGTGCTTCACAGAAGTTTATAATGCAGAGCCGTAAAAATAAAAAATCATATTTTTTCACAAAAATGATCTTTTTGCCCCCAATTTTTTATTTTCCCAAGGGTAAGAGAAGAAATTGGACCCCAAAAAATGTTGTGCAATTTGTCCTGAGTACGATGATACCCCATATGTGGGTGTAAACCATTGTTTGGGCGCATGGCAGAGCTTGGAAGGGAAGGAGCGCCATTTGACTTTTCAATGCAAAATTGACTGGAATTGAGATGGGACGCCATGTTGCGTTTGGAGAGCCCCTGATGTGCCTAAACATTGAAACTCCCGACAAGTGACACCATTTTGGAAAGTAGACCCCCTAAGGAACTTATCTAGATGTGTGGTGAGCACTTTGACCCACCAAGTGCTTCACAGAAGTTTATAATGCAGAGCCGTAAAAATAAAAAATCATATTTTTTCACAAAAATGATCTTTTTGCCCCCATTTTTTTATTTTCCCAAGGGTAAGAGAAGAAATTGGACCCCAAAAAATGTTGTGCAATTTGTCCTGAGTACGATGATACCCCATATGTGGGTGTAAACCATTGTTTGGGCGCATGGCAGAGCTTGGAAGGGAAGGAGCGCCATTTGACTTTTCAATGCAAAATTGACTGGAATTGAGATGGGATGCCATGTTGCGTTTGGAGAGCCCCTGATGTGCCTAAACATTGAAACTCCCTACAAGTGACACCATTTTGGAAAGTAGACCCCCTAAGGAACTTATCTAGATGTGTTTTGAGAGCTTTGAACCCCCAAGTGTTTCACTACAGATTATAACGCAGAGCCGTGAAAATAATTTTTATTTTTTTTCTCAAAAATGATTTTTTAGCACCCAGCTTTGTATTTTTACAAGGGTAACAGAATAAATTGGACCCCAAAATGTGTTTTCCAATTTGTCCTGAGTACGCTGATACCCCATATGTGGGGGGGAACCACTGTTTGGGCGCATGACAGAGCTCGGAAGGGAAGGAGCGCCATTTGGAATGCAGACTTAAATGGATTGGTCAGCAGCCGTCACGTTGCATTTGCAGAGCCCCTGATGTACCCAAACAGTACAAACCCCCCACAAGTGACCCCATATTGGAAACTAGACCTCCCAAGGAACTTATCTAGATGTGTTTTGAGAACTTTGAACCCCCAAGTGTTTCACTAAAGTTTATAGCGCAAAGCCGTGAAAATAAAAATTCTTTTTTTTTTTCACAAAAATGATTTTTTTAGCCCCCAGTTTTGTATTTTCACAAGGGTAACAGGATAAATTAGACCCCAAAAGTTGTTGTCCAATTTGTCCTGAGTACGCTGATACCCCATATGTGGGGGGGAACCACTGTTTGGGTGCATGACAGAGCTCAGAAGGGAAGGAGCGCCATTTGGAATGCAGCCTTAAATGGATTGGTCTGCAGGCGTCACGTTGCATTTGCAAAGCCCCTGATGTACCCAAACAGTACAAACCCCCCACAAGTGACCCCATATTGGAAACTAGACCTCCCAAGGAACTTATCTAGATGTGTTGTAAGAACTTTGAACCCCCAAGTGCTTCACTACAGTTTATAACGCAGAGCCGTGAAAATAAAACATCTTTTTTTTCCCACAAAAATGATTTTTAGCCCCCCAAATTTTTATTTTCCTAAGGATAACAAGAGAACTTGGACCCCAGAAGTTGTTGTTCAATTTGTCCCGAGTACGCTGATAACACATATGTTGGGGTAAACCCCTTTTTGGGCGCACGGGAGAGCTCGGAAGGGAAGGAGCACTGTTTTTCTTTTTCAACGCAGAATTGGCTGGAATTGAGATTGGACGCCATGTCGTGCTTGGAGAGCCCCTGATGTGCCTGGACAGTGGAAACTCCCCAATTCTACCTGAAACCCTAACCCAAACACACCCCTAACCCTAATCCCAACGGTAACCCTAACCACACCCCTAGCCCTGACACACCCATAATTCTAATCCCAACCCTAATCCAAACGTAAATGTAATCCTAACCCTAACTTTAGCCCCAACCCTAACTTTAGCCCCAACCCTAACTTTACCTCCATCCCTAGCCCTAACCCTACCCCTAACCCTAAACGTGACTGAAATACGTGGCAGTGAAATACGTGGCACTGAAATACGTGGCACTGAAATACGTGGCACTGAAATACGTGGCACTGAAATACGTGATACGTGGCACTTAAATACGTGGCACTGAAATACGTGGCACTGAAATACGTGGCACTGAAATACGTGGCACTGAAATACGTGGCACTGAAATATGTGATACGTGGCACTTAAATACATGGCACTGAAACACGTGGCACTGAAATACGTGATACGTGGCACTGAAATACGTGGCACTGAAATATGTGATACGTGGCACTTAAATACGTGGCACTGAAATACGTGGCACTGAAATACGTGGCACTGAAATACGTGGCACTGAAATACGTGGCACTGAAATATGTGATACGTGGCACTTAAATACATGGCACTGAAACACGTGGCACTGAAATACGTGATACGTGGCACTGAAATACGTGGCACTGAAATACGTGGCACTGAAATACGTGGCACTGAAATACGTGGCACTGAAATACGTGGCACTGAAATACGTGGCACTGAAATACGTGGCACTGAAATACGTGGTACTAAAATATGTGGCACTGAAATACGTGATACGTGGCACTGAAATACGTGATACGTGGCACTGAAATACGTGGCACTGAAACACGTGGCACTGAAATACGTGGCACTGAAATACGTGGCACTGAAATACGTGGTACTAAAATATGTGGCACTGAAATACGTGATACGTGGCACTGAAATACGTGATACGTGGCACTGAAATACGTGATACGTGGCACTGAAATACGTGATACGTGGCACTGAAATACGTGGCACTGAAACACGTGGCACTGAAATACGTGGCACTGAAATACGTGGCACTGAAATACGTGGCACTGAAATACGTGGCACTATGACTGTCAGAAAATGTTCATTAAACGGTTAGGGGTGAGGTTAGGGGTAGAGTTAGGGTTAGGGTTTGGATCCCTTTATCACCTTGATGGTGGTGGGTGGCTTTTCAGTGTGTTTTCTGTTTTTTTTCGATAACAATGCATGCGTTTTTAACGCAAACAAACGCATGTGCTTAAAAACGCAAGAAAATACTGCAGGTTGTATTTCTGAAAATGAACGCATGCAGAAAAAAACCGCATGCGTTTGAAAACGCGACCAAACGCGTACAAAAAAACCGCATGCGTTTTCAATGTTAAATATAGGGAAAAAACGCATGCGTTTTTTTGTGCAAAAAACGCTGCAGACAAAAACGCAAGTGTGAAACCAGCGACGCTTTTTATAGCAAAAAAGTTTTTGCGTCTCCACATTTTGAGACCTATAATTTTTCCACATTTTGCTCCACAGAGTCATGTGAGGTCTTGTTTTTTGCGGGATGAGTTGACGTTTTTATTAGTAACATTTTCGGACACGTGACCGTTTTTGATCGCTTTTTATTCCGATTTTTGTGAGGCAGAATGACCAAAAACCTGCTATTCATGAATTTCTTTTGGGAGAGGCGTTTATACCGTTCCGGGTTTGGTAAAATTGATAAAGCATTTTTATTCGTCGGGTCAGTATGATTACAGCGATATCTCAGTTATATAATTTTTTTATGTTTTGGCACTTTTATACGATAAAAACTAAAATATAGAAAAAATAATTATTTTGGTATCGCTTTATTCTCAGGACTATAACTTTTTTATTTTTTTGCTGATGATGCTGTATGGCGGCTTGTTTTTTGCGGGACAAGATGACGTTTTCAGCGGTACCATGGATATTTATATCAGTCTTTTTGATCGCGTGTTATTCCACTTTTTGTTCGGCGGTATGGTAATAAAGCGTTGTTTTTTGCCTCGTTTTTTTTTTTTCTTACGGTGTTTACTGAAGGGGTTAACTAGTGGGGCAGTTTTATAGGTTGGGTCGTTACGGACGCGGCGATACTAGATATGTGTACTTTTATTGTTTTGTTTTTTTTATTTAGATAAAGAAATGTATTTATGGGAATAATATATATTTTTTTTTTATTATTTATTTAGGATTTTTATTTTTTTTTTTTTTACACATGTGGAAAAATTTTTTTTTTACTTTTTTACTTTGTCCCAGGGGGGGACATCACAGATCATTGATCTGGCAGTGTGCACAGCACTCTGCCAGATCGACGATCTGCTGTGCAGGGCTGCAGGCTTACCAAGTGTCTGCTCTGAGCAGACACTCGGTAAGCCACCTCCCTCCCTGCAGGACCCGGATGCCGCGGCCATCTTGGATCCGGGACCTGCAGCCAGGAAGGAGGTAGGAGACCCTCGCAGCAACGCGATCACATCGCGTTGCTCCGGGGGTCTCAGGGAAGCCCGCAGGGAGCCCCCTCCCTGCGCGATGCTTCCCTATACCGCCGGTACACTGCGATCATGTTTGATCGCGGTGTGCGGGGGGTTAATGTGCCGGGGGCGGTCCATGACCGCTCCTGGCACATAGTGCCGGATGTCAGCTGCGATATGCAGCTGACACCCGGCCGCGATCGGCCGCGCTCCCCCCGTGAGCGCCGCTGATCGGTGATGACGTACTATCCCGTCGGTGGTCATACGGGCCCACCCCACCTCGACGGGATAGTACGTCTGATGTCAGGAAGGGGTTAACCATACCCTCCACAATATGAAGCCTTCCATCACCATTGGCTGCCATACAGCCCCAGACCATTACTTTCATTGGATGTTTCACAGAGAAGCACAAACACTCTGGCTTGTACTCTTCATGTGGGAACCTTCTCACATAAGACTTGCCATCATTTCCTAAAATGCAAAAAGTGCTTTTATCACTAAATAGCACTTTTTCCCCACTCCTCCTTCCTCCATTTTAAATATTTCAATGCCCACAGTTTTCGCCTTTGTCTTTGTATGGCTGTCTTCAATGGCTTCTTTCAGGCCTTGTTGCAATAATTTCAGGCAAAACTGCTTCAAAAGCTAAAAAATATTACAGGGAGAGAATGCAAAATTGTATTCTGAACAAAACCATATATAATATGTCATATTAGCATCGAAGATATTCGACAGAAAACGCTTAAAACTTGAAAAATCAATTTATCCTATGCAGGACTTTTGAACACCACTGTATGTACAGCCGATATAACCTGGGCATCTCCTGTATGTAATGATATATGTACAGCTGGTATAACCTGGGTATCTCCTCTATATAATTATATATGTACAGTCGTTATAACCTAGGCATCTCCTGTATGTAATTATATATGTACAGCTGTGCCACAGGGTCCTACTCCGATACCACACAATCAACAGAGCAAGAGTATAGTGAACAATTCCAAGACCTTTATTTAGGCAAAAACATGAAAGGTCCATATATAATCCACCACACAAAGGATAAAATAGTCCAGAACACGAATGCAGTTCAGTAACAGGGTAAAAGTCCAACAATCCAGCAGACAGAGGATAGCATAGTCCATATTCGCTTCGTTCTCTCTGATATGCCATTCACATCATGGTTCCACACAGGATCTGATCTCTGTCTCACTTCCCTGATATTTACAAGTCTCCCTCCTCATTCACAGGTTAGGGGGGTGGGTCGCAGGGGCTCATTGTTTCAACAAGCTAGGTCAACATGTCATTAGCATATTAGCAAACAACATTATTCACTGACCCTGTGGAGAGATAACAATACAGAACTGTGGGGAGAATATCAGATGGCAAATAACAACTCATCCTACAAGAGAACACAATGAAAATAAGTAAAATAGAAATATACACAAAATGATACCCACATAGTATATCACACCATCACAAGCTGGAATAACCTGGGCATCTCCTGTATATAATGATATATATACGGCCGCTATAACCTGGGCATCTCCTGTATATAATTATTTATGTACAGCTGGTAGAACCTGGGCATCTCCTGTATATAATGATATATGTCCAGCCGCTATAACCTGGGCATCTCCTGTATATAATTATTTATGTACAGCTGGTATAACCTGGGAATCTTCTGTATATAATTAGATATTTGCAGCATTTTGCTTTCTTTTTGTAATGAATCCGGATCAGTTTGTTTTCTTCTGGGGGGGGGTCACACAGTTTCTGAGCCGATCTTTGATTTAAAGGGTTAATTATTATTTTTTTCTATAAGGCAGAGTGGCGCTTCTCCCGGGACTTAGTGCTGCATAATCTCCTCGGCTCGTTCTGTGTGGTTACTGAATGCTTCAAAGGAACAGCTTAATTAGCAGAGAAATCCGGAGCTTTTTTATGTTGACATTAATAATAAAAAAAAATTAACTTTGCCGCATGTGTGTGTTTTAATTGCTGCTTACGAGGCCCTCTGTGCATCCGATGAGATCTTGAAAAGAAAATCTGGAATTTGCTTTTTGCATATAAATGCAGCAGAGATGGGATGAGTTTTACCTCTGGAGACCCCCGAGCGCGCTGCAGGGCTACAGTTTACAGTATAAACGCCCCCTCCAGCAGCAACTGCGCGAACTTGGAAGAATTATCATCTGCAACTTTTTGTAGAAACTTTTTGCTTTTTCTTAACCAATATATATGGGGAACTGCGACACCAGCACTACTGAAATATTCACCTTAAACCTGTTTCATGAAGTGGTCTGAGTCAGATTTCTGGTGTAAAACCTTTTGAAACGTCGCAACACTTTTTTGCAACTTGTCGTAGTAACCTGAGGATGCAGATAAACGTGAACACAATAGTGGAGGAGGAAGCCGCGACAATTCAGCCTGAGCCTCTGAGTCTCAGCGCAGTAGACACGATGATGTCCCCAGATCCCACCTGCTGTGCAGAGCCTCAGTCCGCACTGAGCAGAACAGGACATCGTGGGCAAAGGGCTGGAAGAGTCGTTTTTACTTTTCTATTTTATCAGTGAGAAATTGTGGGGGTCTCTGTGGACTAAGGAGGCCTCGTACCTTGCAGGTAGTGCTGCAGGGTCCTCATACTGTCTGTATGGGGGGGCTCTGTGGACTAAGGAGTCATCATACTTTATTTGGAGTGCTATAGAGTCCTCATACTGTCTGTATGGGGGGCTGAGTGGACTAAGGAGGCCTCATACTTTGCTTGGAGCGCTGTAGGGTCCTCATACTGTCTGTGTGGACTAAGGAGGCATCATACTTTCCTGAAGGCGCTGTAGAGTCTTTATACCGTCTGTAGGAGGGGCTGTGTAGTGCTATAGGGTCATCACACTTTGTGGGGGTCTATGTGGACTAAGGAGGCATCGTAGTTTGCTGGGAGCGCTGTAGGGTCCTCATACTGTCGGTTGGGGGTGATGTAGCAGAATTCAGTGCATTATAGACATCCTGGAGTTCTGTGCTCTGAGTAATATTGAGGTGTAGGGTCCCAATCATGATATCTCTCCTCTATAGCTTTAAGGCCTAAGAAAGGAGAAAACTTCTTTCTCCTCCCAGACTGATCTTCACTCTCAGTTCATGTGTAAAATCTATATTCAGTGAAGACAGAATCCCCCATTACTGAGATAGGCGGTGACAGCTAGTGCTCATAAAATTCTATGGAGAACGTGGGGCGAGCTAGAGGCCGACACAGACATTCTGCTGCAAGTTCTCTTCCAATGACAAGTGAAGGTCTCCATAGAACTTTATAAGCACCAACCGTCATCTCTTATCTCAGTAAAAGGAAAACCTGTATTCACTGAACACAGATGTTACCAAGGAATTGAGAGTTTGAGAATGAACGGTCATTCCTGGGGGAGAAAGAAACAGATTTCTCTGATAAGATACATTACAAAGTTTCTGTTTTTCACTTTTACTATTGGCTGCAACTTTTTTTTCTTTGCAGAGTAAGGGTATGTTTCCACATTCAGTTTTGCGTCAGGCTTTGGTCAGGATTTTATGCAGGTAAAATCCTGACCAAAACTGCACCTGAGGTCACTGGCAGGTCACCTGCGGTGTTCCTGCGTGTTTTGCTCATAGTAGCAACATGCTGCGTTTAGAAAAAAACGCACCACGCATGCGTTTTCGCGGCAAAAACGCATGCGTTTTTTAACGCATAGTGGAGTCTGGATTTCATGAAATCCCATCCACTATGCTGTAACATCTGGACGCTGTGTTTTTGACGCTGCGGAAAAACGCAGCGTCAAAAACGCAGCGTTTCCTGAACGTGGAAACATACCCTTAGGGTATGTGTCCACGTTCAGGATTGCATCAGGATTTGGTCAGGATTTTTCATCAGTATTTGTAGCCAAAACCAGGAGTGGAACAATTAGAGGAAAAGTATAATAGAAACACATGCTCCACTTCTGCATTTATCACCCACTCCTGGTTTTGGCTACAAATACTGATGAAAAATCCTGACCAAATCCTGATGCAATCCTGAAAGTGGACACATACCCTAAGGGTATGTTTCCACGGTCAGGAAACGCTGCTTGTTTGACGCTGCGCAGAGCTGCAGCGTCAAACAAGCAGCGTCCAGATGTTCCAGCATAGTGGAGGGGATTTTATGAAATCCCGTCTCCACCATGCGTGGAAACCCGCACGCGGCGGCCCTGCGACTACGGACATGCTGCGCGTCTCTTCAGATCGCAGCATGTCCGTACACCTTGCGGGGACGCAGCGTCCCCGCAAGGCATATCACAGGGCGCTATGGGAGAGAGCCATCATCCCGGATGTGAAGAGTTAACACATCCGGCATGATCGCGTCCCAGAAAGGGGACGGGGCTTAGCGCCGAGCGGCTTCGCCGCTGCGGCGATACCGCCGGCCATCCTGAACGTGGAAACATACCCTAAGGGTATGTGTCCACGTTCAGGTTTGCTTCAGGCTTTGGTCAGGATTTTATGCAAGTAAAATCCTGACCAAAACTGCACCTGAGGTCACTGGAAGGTCACCTGCGGTGTACCTGCGTGTTTTGCTCATTGTAGCAACATGCTGCGTTTTGAAAAAACGCACCGCGCATGCGTTTTCACGGCAAAAACGCATGTGTTTTTTAACGCATAGTGGAGTTGGGATTTCATGAAATCCCCTCCACTATGCTGTAACATCTGGACGCTGCGTTTTTGACGCTGCGGAAAAACGCAGCGTTTCCTGAACGTGGAAACATACCCTTAGGGTATGTTTCCACGGTAAGGAAACGCTGCTTGTTTGACGCTGCGCAGAGCTGCAGCGTCAAACAAGCAGCGTCCAGATGTTCCAGCATAGTGGAGGGAATTTGATGAAATCCCGTCTCCACTATGCGTGGAAACCCGCACGCGGCGGCCCTGCGACTCCGGACATGCTGCGCGTCTTTTCAGATCGCAGCATGTCCGTACACCTTGCGGGGACGCAGCGTCCCCGCAAGGCATATCACAGGGCCCTATGGGAGAGCGCGATCATCCCGGATGTGAAGAGTTAACACATCCGGCATGATCGCGTCTCATTAAGGGGGCGGGGCTTAGCGCCGAGCGGCGATACCGCCGCCCATCCGTAACGTGGAGACATACCCTTAGGCTGCCGTCACATTAGCAGTATTTGGTCAGTATTTTACATCAGTATTTGTAAGGGTATGTTTCCACGTTCAGGAAACGCTGCGTTTTTGACGCTGCGTTTTTCCGCAGCGTCAAAAACGCAGCGTCCAGATGTTACAGCATAGTGGATGGGATTTCATGAAATCCAGACTCCACTATGCGTTAAAAAACGCATGCGTTTTTGCCGCGAAAACGCATGCGTTGTGCGTTTTTCCTAAACGCAGCATGTTGCTACTATGAGCAAAACACGCAGGTGACCTGCCAGTGACCTCAGGTGCAGTTTTGGTCAGGATTTTACCTGCATAAAATCCTGACCAAAGCCTGAAGCAAAACTGAACGTGGAAACATACCCTAAGACAAAACCAGGAGTGGGTGATAAATCCAGAAGTGGTGCATATGTTTCTATTATACTTTTCCTCTATTTGTTCCACTCCTGGAGGCTACTCAGGGCCGGCTCCCTCTTTGGATGCAGTTTCTTGATATCTTTCATGTTTTATACTGACCAGCTGATCTCTTAGGGTATGTGTCCACATTCAGGATTGCATCAGGATTTGGTCAGGATTTTACGTCAGTATTTGTAAGCCAAAACCAGGAGTGGGTGATAAATGCAGAACTGGTGCATGTGTTTCTATTATACTTTTCCTTTAATTGTTCCACTCCTGGTTTTGGCTTACAAATACTGATGGAAAATCCTGACCAAATCCTGATGCAATCCTGAATGTCGACACATACCCTTAGGGTATGTTTCCACGTTCAGGATGGCCGGCGGTATCGCCGCTCGGCGCTAAGCCCCGCCCCCTTTCTGGGACGCGATCATGCCGGATGTGTTAACTCTTCACATCCGGGATGATCGCTCGCTCCCATAGCGCCCTGTGTTATGCGTTGCGTGGACGCTGCGTCCCCGCAAGGTGTACGGACATGCTGCGATCTGAAAAGACGCGCAGCATGTCCGGAGTCGCACGGCCGCCACGTGCGGGTTTCCACGCATAGTGGAGACGGGATTTCATAAAATCCCCTCCACTATGCTGGAACATCTGGACGCTGCGTGTTTGACGCTGCAGCTCTGCGCAGCGTCAAACAAGCAGCGTTTCCTGACCGTGGAAACATACCCTCATGGTGACTGCACAGATCAGACGCCGGCCCAGATTTTGCATGAGGCCTGAGCTCGGGTACAGGTGCTGCAGGTGATAGGTGTGGATTCGGGCAGTGCAGGTCAATGTGAGATGCAGCGTGGAGCCTGGGGCTGCTTTCCCTAATGACAATAATGAGGTGGAAGTCAAGGAAAGGTCAGAGTCTCCCATACTGTAAGCTAATTTTCTGTGTATGTAACAGGACACTTTGTAGATGGGACACAGGTTTGCGTCAGCTGCAAGGAAAACATTGAACAGAACTGATTTTCGGCCATGTGTCAATATCATCTCACACTGTCCCATGGAAGTCAATGTTCCCAGCAGCACCGTATGCAGCATTATATGGACACGGATGTGAAAACTGAACCAACACTGTGATCGCCACACTGTATTTCTTTGGCTATGATGTAACTACAATTCCCAGTCTTTACTTGTTGGGAAATGATGTTAGTTGTAGTTTTGCAAAGTGTAAGTTACATCAGGTTTTTCATGCTTCTCTGCCCATGGCAAATACAAGGGGCATTTATCTGCATTATCACATAGTAAACTACTGTGCTCCCAGCGTCTATGGAAATCCTAACATTACTGTGTTGTTTTTTTACTGTTGATACAAAATTTAGAAGTTATTTCAATATGTTTAATAAATAGCAATGCTCTAGGTGTCATATAATCTGATACGTTGCTGCGAGAGATCTGTGCTGTGTTGTGGTTTTCTGCACTCACTTGTGAACTGGGGTCAGATAGAGAAGAGTGCCCCCTATGGATGACATTATTGTATTGTCCATACTTTACAACTATGTGGAAGGTCCTGGAGACTCAAACAAAAAAAACAAAAAAAAAGGGGGAGACTTCCTGGAAGATTTAGCCAAAGCCTTCAGGAACACAAGCGCTCCCTGGAGGTTTCCTGTGCTGGGCACTAGGATGCTCCATCATCCAACAGACCTCCGGCGACTAAACGCACATTCAGTGGTTGGGACAAGAGGTCCTGATCATGGAGTACATTTCTGCGGTGTGGTTAGTGCACTGCACTCCATAATTGTTCCAAAAAGATTCCTGTTATGCTTGTAGAATCTACAACCGTTAATTTCTGTGGAGAATGGCCACTTCTGGTAAGCCACCTATGTGTTAAAGTGGTGGTCGGGACCATGATCACCTCGTTTCCATTGGGGGGGGTGAATGGGTGCAGCGAACGGGGGCTCAGTTGTTACCGTGCCAATCTCTTATTTCCTTATAGTCTAAACTCTGTTAAAGTAATTTTGATTATTTTCTACTGGTAACTAATTATTTTTCTCCTTCTCTTTGATGAAAGTTGACGTTCTAGTAGAAAACTTCAATGTTTCGTTTCTGTTATTTTGTGATTGTTGGAAATGGTAAAAAGCAAACATGTAATTTACAGCAGATATTTTCTGCCAAACGTCATTACGGAGTTCGGAGCTGTGTGGGGGTCTGACAGCACGAGCTCCGCTAAGTCATGCTGATTTTCTGCCGTTCAGACATTTACGACATCTGGTGGACAGATATTTAGGTTATGGGCTAAACCCTGTTGGGGTGATCTAAGGTGAGACCTTTAGTGATTGCCTGTCCCTGACCTAAATGAGCTGGGTGCATGCTTAGAAGATAGACATCGGATACAGAATCGGATGCATGTTCTTCTCCCAGCAAAAGTTGGCACACAACTGAACTTTATTCTTATAACAAAGAATCTTGTAACAGGCAGAAAGTGGGTGTTGTACAACTTCTGTACAGCCAGTATCAGTCTATGACAGGTCCTTGCCAACTCCACTCCTTCTATGGTATTCAATCCAATGTTCAGTATCTGCTTCACATTCCAAGAATTCCTTCCAGGCCATCTTGCCACAATACATCTGAGCTGGCTTATGTAAGGTTTAATAATTGATTTCATTAGCCATTCTCTACTTCACAACCCAAGATGACAACTGTGGGGAGGGGCAACTTATACAATGATGGAGAGGGCTCCAAAACGGGCAACTATGGGCCATTTTGGTTACAGTTTAGACTTGTATAAAAGTATGTGCACCCTGGATAAAATCTCCATCTGTACTTGTTGACCATCTTGACACAAAGCATGCCATTATATGGAGCCATGTGCTGCTCTTCTAGGATGTTTTTTTCCCATTGATACCGGCACTTGGAGGTATCAGGCCTTGCTGGGAGCACTGTACGGTCATCATAATGTCTGTGAGGGGGTGCTGTCGAAGAATTCACTGTGAGGGTATCATACCCTATTGGAGCTATGAAGGGGTGAGAACACTAAGGCTATATTCACACGTTGCAATTTTGCATCCTTTTTTTTTTTTTTGCTGTGGTTTTTAATCCATTTCACAATATCAGCAAAGTCTTTGAGATTTCAGAAACTTCATGCACACACCTTGTTTTTCCTGACTATTTTGTCAGAGTTGCGCTTTTGCAAAATGCAGCGTGTCACTTTCAGCATTTTTCACCCCTCAATTTGTACTGCAAAAAAACAATGGAAAAACCCAGGTATCAGATTTTGCTGCCTTTTTGGTGCCAAAACCTGATGAAGTTGAGTCAGATATAATTTTTTTTTATACACTAAACTTTATCAGCATGCACAAGAGACAAATGTACCCTGACAAAAATGCATCAAAAACTAAGCAAAACCTGCTTTTTGTAAGCAACTTAAACTTTGCATTAAAAAAACACAGCAAAATGCATGGTGTGAACATAGCCTAAGGGGCTTCAGTAGGGGCAGAATTACTGAGTGAGCTCTGCAATAAATGCCCCTAACGCTGTCTTGTTCGGATGTACGCCCTCCTGTAGCGCTGTCTAGTCCATGAAATATTTGGAGGGGTTTAGGAGTAGGGGGTGGGAGGCAATTAGGATTTTTGCGATGTGTCCCCTGATTTCTATGTACACACCTAACGATGCTGCCTCAAAGTCCTGGTTGGCGCCAAGAGTGTTGGATAAGGTTGAGATCACATTTGGTGTTATATTGTCTTAGGCCAGTTTCACACATCAGTGGCTCCGGTACGTGAGGTGACAGTTTCCTCACGTACCGAAGCCACTGACACACGTAGACACATTAAAATCAATGCATCTGTGCAGATGTCATTGATTTTTTGCGGACCGTGTCTCCATGTGCCAAACACGGAGACATGTCAGTGTTCGTGGGAGCGCATGTATTACACGGACCCATTAAAGTCAATGGGTCCGTGTAAAACACGTACCACACACGGACGTTCTCCGTGTGCCCTGCAGGGGACAGCGCTCCAGTAAGCGCTGTCCCCCCCCCCACATGGTGCTGAAGCCGCGATTCATATCTTCTGTGCAGCAGCGTTCGCTGTAAAGAAGATATGAGTAATCCTTTTTTTTAGTGGTATTTCGTGTTTAAAATAAAGCTCCATGTCCCCACCCCCTGTGCGCCCCCCCCCCCCCGCTGTTCTGAAAATACCCGGCTCCCTCGTTGGCTGTCGCTGCTTCCTGTCCTGGCCGCAGCTTCTACTGTATGCGGTCACGTGGGGCCGCCGATTACAGTCATGAATATGCGGCTCCACCTCCCATAGGGGTGGAGCCGCATATTCATTACTGTAAATGAGCGGCCCCACGTGACCGCATACAGGAGAAGCTGCGGCCAGGACAGGACACTGCGAGGGAGGCGGGTGAGTATTTTCAGAACAGCAGGGGGGGGCGCACAGGGGGTGGGGACATGGAGCTTTATTTTAAACACGAAATACCACTAAAAAAAAGGATTATTCATATCTTCTTTACAGCAAACGCTGCTGCACAGAAGATATGAATCGCGGCTTCAGCACGATGCAGGGGGCAGCGCTAAACTTTAGAGCTGTCTCTCCTGCACGGTCCGTGTGGTACCCAGGCGGCACACGGCTGCCGCACGTGTGCCACACGGATGGCCTACGTGAGCTCACGGACACGGATAACTCCGGTACTGATTTTTTCCGGTACCGGAATTATCTGGACGTGTGAGACTGGCATTAAACAGAAGATCAGTCCAGTCCTAACGTGTTGATGCAGGACACACTCGTCTGGATGACTGTGGATGGGCACTTCCACTTTTCCACCAGTTTGTTCTCTTGGCTGATCATTGCATTGATCACAGGAGCATGTGGTGAACCCTTCCCAATTTCTTGCCACAAACTTGGATGGCATCATAGCTGGAGAACCCATTATGGGAGTTATCCATCCTCACTGACTTCCGCACCGATAGGTCAGTAGCATTAATGACGTTTGACATTGCATTGGCAGATACCTGATGATCATGTACCCTGACTGCGTCATCTATGCGGAATATCACCGACGACACCTTTAAAGGGACTCTGTCAGCACAGTATGACTGTTCAAACCAAGTACAGGAGCTCCATGTTGGGGCCAATCATTGATATACACCTTCCCACCTCCTTATTCTCCATCTATCTGCCCTGTCAATCAAAGAAGAGGGGCGGCGGGATAGAGGGTGAACAAGCAGGTGGGTAGGTGTAAATGAATGACTGGCCCCGCCGTGAAGAACTTTCTGGCTGCTCTACAATGGAAGTCCATATCATGACGCTCAGTGACCTTATTTTTTGTCATCTTTAGTTATTGTTGGTCCCGTAGGGGCGCATACCAGGTTTTGGAACCCAAGGAGACCGGGTGACTATTTCTGCTTCTTTTCTGAGCTCTGGTTCCTCATAGATGTTCCGCATCATCATTTAGGGTGAAACCAGGGACATTCTGGAATGGTGGCATCCAACACCATTCTAGGGCTATGAAGTGTGGGTTGAACGGCTGTGTGTATGAGATCAATAACCTGGATATGGCTGAACGCTGGACCTGGGAGAGAGATTCATAGAGAAAACATTCTATAAAGTAACAAGGCCTCCTTTATATACGTGCCCACCTTGCCAGCATGATACAGCCTCGGGGATGAGAACAGCTCCTGATGCAGCTTTTATGTTCTTTACCCAGTGAAATAGATAATTTAGAAATGACTCCCCCGTGCCCCGTCTTGATTATGGAGATACTAAGCCATTCAGCCCAAATGCATTCAGTTTAATTTCCTGGAAGCCGATGCCGGCGCTTTATTTGTAGATATAAATTGTATCGGGCAGTTCTGCATCTGCACTGATCCAAGAGAAATAATCATAAAGGGTTAACCAGGTCATTACTGCATAGCCACAGAGGGTAATGCTGATGGGATTGTACTGCCCTCCAGTGGCAGGGACTGGGCACAGCATCAGTAACTTTTCAAGGACTTGTATAATTGTATTTATTTCGCCAACATATTCCACAGCGCTGTGCAGAGATTGCAATCTGTCATGTCAATCAAAATCTGTTGCCGCCTTCTCCCCTTTTCTTCTTGGTGCCAATCCAGCTGTCAGCAGAATAGGAAGGCTGGTTGCTATGGATACAACAGCACCATTGTCTATGGGGTTGTCACACAATATTTCCCTAGCAACCAGTCCGACTAATCTGGGACTAATATGAGGGCATGGAAGGGGCGGAGAGAACTTACGGGGTTCAGACCATCTTTTCTCTATCATTTACTGATATAGGGTTAGGATTTTCGATGGGGTATCCCTTTAAATTGTTACCAACATCGTCGCATGTATTGGAATTTTAAAGGGGTCTGATCTCATTAAAATATACTTGTTGCATAATCCGCAGTTTTGCAGCTTTTTAATATATTTTAGCAAGGTTGAACTAAAAAAGTAGTAAATGATGGTGCGAGAACTTGTGACTTTAGATATAAGTAGGTATGGCCTCATGTACAGCACCATGGAATCAATGGTGCTATATAAATTAATAATAATATGGCCTATTATTATTATTATTATTATTATTTTTTAAAGCCAGAAATGTTCCAAATTTTGGTGCAAATCTAATATAGTTCATAAATAGCATAGATATCTATACATTTGGCACAATTTACTCCCACATACTTTTTTTTGTACTTATTTGTCTTATGAAATGTCAGTCTTAATAAATATGGACCTGTATGTTTCAATTCATTGCCATGTTCAGGATCTCTGCTTGCAGTCAGTGAGCGGCTTTTTTTGTTTATTTTTTGGGGGTTTATCTTTTAGCTGTCTCTTGTTCTGCTTTCAAACTTTGTTACTTTGTATCAGTAGAGTTCTATCACCATGGAAACCAGGACAGATCATCATTGATTCTCTGCAAGAACCTGCAGCCAGGTGTGAACAGGTTTCCATTTATTGGCAGCAAGTTGAGATCTTGGAAACTGGGGAATTGAAGAAAAAACAAAATGTACCAAATGTGATCCATTTATCAAATATCTGTTCATCACAAGCTCTCTAATACGCAACCTAAGAGGAGGACTACAGCTCCCAGCGGTGGGATTACAAGACCCGCTGTTTTTGCCATCTGAGTCTGAACCCTTTCCCCCAAATTTCCCTTTTGATGTGAGCTTTTGGTGGTTTTTACACCCATTAACCCTTTTGTACGATTTTCGCTGCCTGGATCTTCACGGGTTACGTGGCGCTTGTCTTTTTGTTCATGGCTGTTATGCCTCCGCAGTTCGTGACGGGAACATGTCAGCCTTGTTCACGTGTAATTAAGAAATCGTTTCTGATTAACGTGACAGCCTGTTATTAAACTGTCTCTATTTTTTTTTCTAAATTGTGAGATGTATTAAGTGATCAGCTTTGCCATGCCCCTTCCCTTCCCCCAAAGACGCTCCATCCTATATTATGTATGTACAGTTTGCAGCCCCCTCTGCTTCCAAATAAGGGACTCTTCCAATAGAAATCAGGTGCCGTGTGCTGCAATTAGGGCACTGCCCCCATTTCCCCAGCACTGCCCCCATTTCCCCAGCATACCACAGCACTGCCCCCATTACCCCAGCATAACCCAGCACTGGCCGCCATTACCCCAGCACTGGCCGCCATTACCCCGGCACTGGCCGCCATTACCCCGGCACTGGCCGCCATTACCCCGGCACTGGCCGCCATTACCCCGGCACTGGCCCCCATTACCCCGGCACTGGCCCCCATTACCCCGGCACTGGCCCCCATTACCCCGGCACTGGCCCCCATTACCCCGGCACTGGCCGCCATTACCCCAGCCTTATTTCTTAGTTACGTCCCAGGTTACAGACATTTTTATCAGACCCAAGTGATGTCTCTATTAAACTACAACTCCCAACATGCACAAATCAAGGCCTGGTGATCCCATAGGCCACAATTTGTGAGGGTCTGGTCGGTTTGATGCTCCAACTCGGTCACCCCCACAGCCATGATTCCATATTGTAATTTCATATTGTGAACTGAGGTTCGTTTCAGGGCAGCCGATGAAAATAGGTTCCTTCCTGCTTTTCACAAAGGAACAAAGTTTCTACAGTGTGACTGAGAAGAATCCTTTTACATGGGAAGTAAGAAGGGATTGCTGCCAGAAGGGGAAGGAAACTGATTTTGTCCAGAGCTCACTCCCAGCAGCACAGAGGGAGCTCAGCTAACAAAACATTTATACGTAGGGTGCCAAGGGAGTAATTTTCAGGTTTACATCCCAAATCTGTCACTCACTCCTTACTTTTGACTACTTCCACACATCTGATATCTTGTTACAGTGTGTCAGTGTAGGCAATGCTCTGTGAGCTCATCACAGCAAAACTGTTCTATCTTATTTACAGTATTTCACAGTTTTATTTCTTAACTGCAGATTTTGGGACAAATTCTGCTCCTAAATCTATCTACAGTCTGGATCAGTGCTTGTGAATTGGGTTTCCACAGCTCCTTCATGTGGATCAGAGCTTTTCTGCCATAGATTTTTGGTGCTGCCATAGAAATAAGCAGCTGGTCGATTGTATGACCAATGTCTCCTATTCATTTTGGACTGGGAAGAGCAGAGTAAGACTGGGGCACAAGCAAACAGACCTGTCTGCATCTTTCTTGTAAGTATAGTACTCTGGAGATGAATACGCAGCTACACTGCTTATTACTGTTGACTACGGTATTTACCTCAATGCTGCTGCTTTCTAGGGAACGTTTAACACATCACAGCTAGAAGCACAGCTACATTGCTCAGTACTTTTGTATCAGGTCTTCCATGTTGCTGTTCTTTTCTATTTAGTGATTTTTTTTCTTAAACTTTCATCAAGACTAAATTCATATCAAGATTGCTTGATACTGATATATAGTATAAATTTTCTCCATGCTGCATCTGTCTAGATTTTTTTTATTCAGCCCAGTACTTGATCCAACGTTACATTGTTTGGTACTGCTTTATAATGTCGTCCATTATGTGGCTTTCTCGCCTCAGTGATGGATTCACAGCTATACTGTTCATTACTTCTGTATAAAATTCTACATGCTGCTGCCTTTCAGTGTTTTATCTTACCCTAGTGCTGGATTCGCAGCTACACTGCTCAGTTCTGCTGTATAATGTCCTCCATGTTCCTGCTTCTTCTAAACATGTTATATAAAGACAGGAGAGCTGGAATCCCTAATGTCTATGTGTGCTGTGTATGGGAGACGCCACAGCAGCTCGACTCTACCCACTAGCTCAGTAAAAACTGTCTGCACACAACAGGATACGTTGCAGTCGCCTCACGTGATGGGTATGCTTGATCAGGGATTTCTGCTCCTTGTACCGGCATGTTTCCGCAGCCTCCTGCTCACATTATAGACCGGTTTCGAGGCGTTGCGTGCTTTCCGGACGCTCAGGATCTATTTTTCCTATTTATAACATCTGGTAATTTTCTTACACAAAGGAAACTTTCTCTCCTGAGATCGGAGTCATTTCTCTCAGTGTGAAGCATTGCCTTTCCTCTGGGGGGGGGGGGGGGGGAGAAGAAGTGCAATATACTTTTTTTTAATTTTCTGCTCTTTGCAGAGAGTTGAGGCTGGAGAGGTTGGAGGAAGTTGTTTTCAGAGTAAGGAAACTGCCAGAAGGTTTCTAGTTAATGAAATGGACTACAAGTCCCAGCAAACTCTTATATAAAGTTATATACACTCACCGGCCACTTTATTAGGTACACCATGCTAGTAACGGGTTGGACCCCCTTTTGCCTTCAGAACTGCCTCAATTCTTCGTGGCATAGATTCAACAAGGTGCTGGAAGCGTTCCTCAGAGATTTTGGTCCATATTGACATGATGGCATCACACAGTTGCCGCAGATTTGTCGGCTGCACATCCCAAAGATGCTCCATACAAGGCAGGATGGATCCATGCTTTCATGTTGTTTACGCCAAATTCTGACCCTACCATCCGAATGTCGCAGCAGAAATCAAGACTCATCAGACCAAGCAACGTTTTTCCAATCTTCTACTGTCCAATTTCGATGAGCTTGTACAAATTGTAGCCTCAGTTTCCTGTTCTTAGCTGAAAGGAGTGGTACCCGGTGTGGTCTTCTGCTGCTGTAGCCCATCTGCCTCAAAGTTCGACGCACTGTGCGTTCAGAGATGCTCTTAGGCCTACCTTGGTTGTAACGGGTGGCGATTTGAGTCACTGTTGCCTTTCTATCAGCTCGAACCAGTCTGCCCATTCTCCTCTGACCTCTGGCATCAACAAGGCATTTCCGCCCACAGAACTGCCGCTCACTGGATTTTTTTTCTTTTTCGGACCATTCTCTGTAAACCCTAGAGATGGTTGTGCGTGAAAATCCCAGTAGATCAGCAGTTTCTGAAATACTCAGACCAGCCCTTCTGGCACCAACAACCATGCCACGTTCAAAGGCACTCAAATCACCTTTCTTCCCCATACTGATGCTCGGTTTGAACTGCAGGAGATTGTCTTGACCATGTCTACATGCCTAAATGCACTGAGTTGCCGCCATGTGATTGGCTGATTAGAAATTAAGTGTTAACAAGAAGTTGGACAGGTGTACCTAATAAAGTGGCCAGTGAGTGTATATGGCTAGCCTATTCTGGAGAGTTTACAAACCCTAGGGAAACCAGCAAAGGGCAGCTTTTTTCAGCCAACCTCCTCAGGTCCAGCATTGAGTCTTCACTTCTGCCGGAGTCGGTTACTGTCTGCAGCATTAACATCATGACATTGCTGCTGCCAATCGCTGAGATCAGCTGCTTGTATCCTCAGCTCAGGTACAGCCGCTGATCTCAGTTTCTGGATGCTGTTACATGATGTCGGCGCTCCATACAATAACAGACACTGGGGGAAGCGGTGGAGATTCAGTGTCGGACCTGGGGAGGATGAATAAAGCACAACATGTTTTCTAATAAATTGCACCAGAAAACCCCTCTACTTGTCAATTCTTAGGTGGTCTAGAGCAGTGGAGGAATTAAGGGTAAATATCAACTGGCTCCTAGGGGCCCTGTCGTCAGGAAATGCCACCTAGGATCTCCCTCGAGTGGTAGAGGTATGACTGGCAGCAGCGAGCACCGCGACATGTAGATTGAAGAAAGGACTCTGGTAGCAAAAACACCACCACCCTCCTGTGTTCTGGGAAAGGCTGTGAACAGGTGGTGGAGGATGCGGGTAAGCAATCAATATACATGAAGACTGTGAAACCTCCGATCACCGCCACGATCTAAACATGATTGACTTGGAACAAATGTTCAATTCCCATATGTATACAAGAAAATATCTCCACTGTTATTTTTTGCTGGTGGTCTCAGTTATCTCTGTAATTTTGTTGGAATTACTTATATTTTTATCAACCTCTTCACATTTGTTGTTGTATAGAAATGTCTTTTTCAGGCCCCATGTGCGCACATTGTGGGGTGTATGGTACAGATCGCCATCTGGTGGTGGGAAAGGGAATTTTAAATTCCCTCATTGAGTACATGATTAATAAAATAATAAGTTCTCAACTCTGAGAGACAAGAAGGGACCAACCCCTGACAAAAATTATGGAATCACCGGCCTTGGAGGATGTTCATTCAGTTGTTTAATTTTGTAGAAAAAAAGCAGATCACAGACATGGCACAGAACTAAAGTCATTTCAAATGGCAACTTTCTGGCTTTAAGACTAAAAGAAATCAAGAACAAAAAATGGGATAGTCAGTAGTGGTTACTTTTTTTTAACCAATCATAGGGTAAAAATTATGGAATCACTCAATTCTGTAGACAAAATTATGGAATCATGAAAAACAGACAAACAAAAAAACACTGCAACCCATCACTAGTATTTTGTTGCACCACCTCTGGCTTTTCTAACAGCTTGCAGCCTCTGAGGCCTGGACTTAATGAGGGTCACACAGGACTCTTCATCAATCTGGCTCCAACCTTCTCTGATTGCTGTTGCCAGATCAGCTTTGCAGGTTGGAGCCTTGTCATGGACCATTTTCTTCAACTTCCACCAAAGATTTTCATTTGGATTGAGATCCGGACTATTTGCAGCCATGACATTGACCTTCTGTGTCTTTTTACAAAGAATGTTTGCACAGTTTTTGCTCTATGGCAGGATGTATTATCATCTTGAAAAATGATTTCATCATCCCCAAACATCCTTTCAATTGATGGGATAAGAAAAGTGTCCACAATATCAACATAAACTTGTGCATTTATTGAAGATGTAATGACAGCCATCTCCCCAGTGCCTTTACCTGACATGCAGCCCCATATCATCAGTGACTGTGGAAATCTGCATGTTCTCTTCAGGCAGTCATCTTTATAAATCTCATTGGAGCGGCACCAAACAAGAGTTCCAGCATGACCTTGCCCAATGCAGATTCACGATTCATCACTGAGTATGACTTTCATCCAGTCATCCACAGTCCACGATTGCTTTTCCTTAGCTCATTGTAACCTTGTTTTTTTCTGTTTAGGTGTTAATGATGGCTTTCGTTTAGCTTTTCTGTATGTAAATCCCATTTCCTTTAGGCGGTTTCTTACAGTTCGGTCACAGACGTTGACTCCAGTTTCCTCCCATTCATTCCTCATTTGTTTTGTTCTGCATTTCCTGTTTTGGAGACATATTGCTTTAAGTTTCCGGTCTTGGCGCTTTGATGTCTTCCTTGGTCTACCAGTATGTTTGCCTTTAACAACCTTCCCATGTTGTTTGTATTTGGTCCAGATTTTAGACACAGCTGACTGTGAACATCCAACATCTTTTGCAACATTGCATGATGATTTACCCTCTTTTAAGAGTTTGATAATCCTCTCTTTTGTTTCAATTGACATCTCTCGTGTTGGAGCCATGATTCATGTCAGTCCACTTGGTGCAACAGCTCTCCAAGGTGTGATCACTCCTTTTTAGATGCAGACTAACGAGCAGATCTAATTTGATGCAGGTGTTATTTTTGGGTATGAAAATTTACAGGGTGATTCCATAATTTTTCCCCTATGCTTGGTTAAAAAAGTAACCATTACTGACTACCACATTGTTTGTTCTTGATTTCTTTTAGTGTTTCTTAAAGCCAGAAAGTTGCCATTTGAAATGACTTTAGTTTTGTGCCATGTCTGTCATCTGCTTTTTTTCTACAAAATTAAACAACAGAATGAACATCCTCAAAGGCCGGTGATTCCATAATTTTTGCTAGGGGTTGTGGTATAATAAATATATAATAGGGACAGAGGGGCACACGCCCCCCCCCACAGATACCCATGTAAGAATTCTAGTGATTCAGTGTTAGGGTACCGTCACACAGTGAAATTTCCATCGCTGCGACGGCACGATTCGTGACGTCGCAGCGTCGTATGAATATCGCTCCAGCGTCGTAGACTGCGGTCACACTTTGCAATCACGGCGCTGGAGTGATGCCGAAGTCCCCGGGTAACCAGGGTAAACATCGGGTTACTAAGCGCAGGGCCGCGCTTAGTAACCCGATGTTTACCCTGGTTACCAGCGTTAACGTAAAAAAAAAAAACAGTACATACTTACATTCCGGTGTCTGTCCCCGGCGTTCTGCTTCTCTCCACTGTGTAAGCACCATAGCCGGAAAGCAGAGCGGTGACGTCACCGCTGTGCTCGCTTTCCGGCCGGCAGGCGCTCACACAGTGCAGAGAAGCTGAGACGCCGGAGGACTGACACCGGAATGTAAGTATGTACTGTTTGTTTTTTTTACGTTTACGCTTGTAACCAGGGTAAACATCGGGTTACTAAGCGCGGCCCTGCGCTTAGTTACCCGATGTTTACCCTGGTTACAAGCGAACACATCGCTGGATCGCTGTCACACACAACGATCCAGCGATGTCAGCGGGTGATCAAGCGACGAAAGAAAGTTCCAAACGATGTGCTACGACGTACGATTCTCAGCGTGATGTCTGATCGCAGTAGCGTGTCAGACACAGCGATATCGTAACGATATCGCTAGAACGTCACGAATCGTACCGTCGTAGCGATGGAAATTTCACTGTGACGGTACCCTTATACTTTGAGGTGCATTATAGAGGACACTGGTCACAAATTATCTTAAGTGATTATCTATAACTCTCTAGTCCGTTATTTTATTTTTTTTGTCCATGTTTTTACTGTACATTAATTTTATGGCTCTTTCAATGGATATTTGATTTTATGGGCTGCTTTTTGTTGGGCTTTATTTTTATGCTCCATCTGTGTGTTTTATTGGGATATACATAAAGTATTTAATTCTGGGTCCTTTTTAGGGTGGACGTATCAGTAGGTTTCCCCCCTTTAGAGCTGCGACGGCTGCCATATTGGGGGACATATATGATTATTTATCTCCTTTACCTTCCAAGATTGCACAGTGAGCCCAGCTCTTCCCATCGGCTGGGGTCTCATCAGCGCTTGCAGCAGTAATAAGTGATTTACTCTTTGTAAAGTTGCTGCACTTTTTTTGTTTTTTTTTTACCTAGAATTCAATAGGCAGCAAATTAATGAGTTTTGGAAAACATCATGGACGGTGCGAGGCACGGTCGATGCTTTACTGATTAATTGACTCCTCTAATGCAATGGTAGGTACTTCCACCCCAGGCGCACAGCTGTCAGTCATGGTTGGTGACAGCCACTTTCCCGGCTGTAAACTTGTCATGTACTTGGTGACTTCACTGAAGGCAAAGAAGCAGGTAGATCTGCACAGATGTGTAAGAACAGCGCCTCCTAGAGGGCATTGTGTGTCAACCCATTTGGGGGCTTAAAGGGTTATTCCCATCATAGAAAATGATTCTAGGATAAGTAATCGCCTTCTGATCCAGGGGCGGACATATTATTGGTTCAACCAGTACAGGGGCCCAGTAGGTCAGGGGGCCACATCCAGGTCCAAAGCAGGTGGAATTGTGCATTATGATGGGATACTGGGCTGCAATGGGCCCATATACTGTTCCTGCACTGGATCCTTCTGTGTCTGCTCTGGTTTTGATCTATGAGGATCTTGCCTCTGGGACACCAATCATTTTGGAGAACAGATGGGCCACAGTTCTGCTCGCCCCCTCCAGCTTTTTCCTGCACGTCGGTGCTCCCGATGATCAGTTCCCGAGGATTCTTCTCAAGCACAGCTCTTAGCTGCTGCAATACTACAATATGCATGCTGGGACTTGTAGTTTTGCAACAGCTCAAGGCCTCTATTCATCTGTTTTGTTTTTTATTCTTGCACCAAATTCTTAAAAATGGCTCACAAGTTTTTGTGCAAAATGAAAAATGATTTTTTATTTCTTTTTTTTCTTTTTTTTGCGCCTTTTGTTAAGGCATTAAGTCACCTGTTCTGCTAAAAGTTTGCAAAATGTTCATAAAAATTTCAGGCATTCATAAAATCCATTTCGGGGGAGTATGAGGGACTGGAGTACATTTACGCAAAATGATGTCTGCCGCAAACCTGTGCAAAACAAAAATCACACCCAGAATGGCAAAAAAAAAAAGAACTTAGGAATACAAATAAATTTGTTGCACATCAAAAACAGAATGAAAACGGCACAAATGCAATAATGAATTGGGCCCAGAAATGGAGGAAGCAGCAGAGCTGAGTGGAGCGACGCATGATGGCGGGATCAGAATACACAGGGCTGGTAGCTCACAATAGAGACTCGTATCTCTGCATGGGAGCTGTATACACAAAGTTGATTATTTTGCATTTAGAATCTTTACAAAACTGCACAATGGTTGCAATATCTGCAGACCCTTTCGTTATACTTTGAAAGTATTGTAAGAATTTCTTCTTTGGTTGTGTACCTAAAGTGCCGCAAATCTTGAGTTATACATAAAAAATGCTGAGAAGCAGCGAGCTGTAAAGTGAGATGGTCTTAATATGTCTCCTCTACTGACCTCTAGTGGCCAAAATGAACACTGTAACATTTCAGACCTACATTCATCATCAGAATCTAAGTAATTTCTGTGATAGAGCGGTGCACACAGCGCCCTGTGAAGGTATAATGGTACCTATAGTTCTGTAATATGGACCCAGAGGGACCCCCATGTTGTGATGCACATGCTCGTGAGCCATTTTCAGCCGTCCTCCTATTAATAACGGCTCCTATGTCTTATAGTACAGATTCCTGGCGTTTCCTGCCTGGTGATATATCCAGGTGTAGGAGTTAAGCCTTGTATTCTTCTAATATCATGTGGGAGGCAAAACTGGGCAGAGCAGTGAAAACCGGGGAGCATCCTCAGCGCAGCTGCACTGCACTGTCCAGAACCCTGTTACATCATCTAAAGGCAAGCAACGACCGTGTAAACCTCTGCGGTAGGCATCCTCACCGGGAGCAGGCATGGAGGCTGGCATAGGGGCCAACATAAGGGGCTGCCAGTAATAACGTTAGATGAAAATGATCCCTACGTTGTGACATCACTGTGTGCCTTATCCCTGTACTGTGACATCACTGTGTGCATTATCCCTGTACTGTGACATCACTGTGTGCATTATCCTTCTTTTGTGATATCACTGTATGCATTATGCCTGCACTGTGACATTGCTGTGTGCCTTATCTCTGTACTGTGGTGTCACTAAGTGCTTTATCCCTGTACTGTGACATCACTGTGTGCATTATCCCTGTACTGTGACATCACTGTGTGCATTATGCCTGCACTGTGACATTGCTGTGTGCCTTATCTCTGTACTGTGACGTCACTAAGTGCCTTATCCCTGTACTGTGATATCAATGTGTGCCTCATCCCTGTACTGTCATCACTGTGTGCATTATCCCTGTTCTGTGACATCACTGTGTGCATTATGCCTGCACTGTGACATCGCTGTGTGCCTTATCTCTGTACTGTGACGTCAATGTGTGCATTATCCCTGTACTGTGACATCACTGTGTGCATTATCCCTGTACTGTGACGTCACTGTGTGCATTATCCCTGTACTGTGATGTCACGGTGTGCATTATCCCTGTTCTGTGACGTCACTGTTTGCATTATCCCTGTACTGTGATGTCACGGTGTGCATTATCCCTGTACTGTGACGTCACGGTGTGCATTATCTCTGTACTCTGACATCACTGTGTGCATTATAGCTGTGTATTAGGAAGCCAAAATCATATAAATCATTATTATATAATGAATTTTACCTTCTGATCTGATTTTCCTATTGATTTGAACCCAGTGGATTTAGGATCATGTTTCTGATTAGGGACATTACACTTTTTTGGGACTGCAAGGAATATTTACGTTGTTAACCCTATGAAGACTGGATCAGCCCAGAAATCCTTTTTTTTTTCTTTTGCTTCCATATTGAGGTTCATTCTCTGACCTTAGATCTCAGTTACATCAAACAACTGTTTGTATCTATCAGGCCATATACGCAGCACAACAGCTGCCGCCACGTGACTGACAGCAGCAGACGCCACCGCCGCCACATTCACTTTTCTGCCTCAGCTTGAATTGTCGTTGTTGTTATTATTATTATTATTATTATTATTAGTTCAGTTTCATTTACTTCAATGGAACTGACCGCTGTATCGGGCACAACCCATAAACTCGTGTGCTGCTGTTCCTGGCAGGAGGCATCCATGTTTTTCCCATCCTGCACACTTTATTTCTTCTTTATGTTGGAGGTATATACTGAACATTTTCTTAGGATAGCTCTGTACTGTGACATCACTGTGTGCATTATCCCTGTACTGTGACCTCACTTTGGGCATTATCCCTGTACTGTGACATCACTGTATTATCCCTATAATGTGACGTCACTGTGTGCATTATCCCTGTACAGTGACATCACTGTGTGCATTATCCCTGTACAGTGACATCACTGTGTGCATTATCCCTGTACTGTGACATCACTGTGTGCATTATATCTAAACAGTGACATCACTGTGTGCATTATCCCTGTACAGTGACATCACTGTGTGCATTATCCCTGTACAGTGACATCACTGTGTGCATTATATCTAAACAGTGACATCAATGTGTGCATTATCCCTGTACAGTGACATCACTGTGTGCATTATCCCTGTACTGTGACATCACTGTATTATCCCTATAATGTGACGTCACTGTGTGTATTATCCCTGTACAGTGACATCACTGTGTGCATTATCCCTGTACAGTGACATCACTGTGTGCATTATATCTAAACAGTGACATCAATGTGTGCATTATCCCTGTACAGTGACATCGCTGTGTGTATTATCTCTGTACTGCGACATCGCTGTGTGCATTATCCCTGTACTGCGGCATCGCTGTGTGCACTATCCCTATAATGTGACATCACTGTGTGCATTATAGCTGAACCATGATATCCCAGAGCTGTGACATTGCTGTGGACCTTATCCCTGAATTCTGACACCCGTGTGCATTCTCTGCACTTTGCCATCACTGTGTATAGTATGCCTGTACGGTGATATCCTGCCGATGTTTCAGTTTACACTGTGACCCACCAGCTTGCAGTCCTGTGTAAGGCTGATGAAGGTAACTTTTGGGAAACTGTTGCCCCCTCTGCAGATCGTGCCCCCCGCAGACCCCAGTGCTGCAGCAGCTCGGAGGTCCCGGGGTTTCGCACATTGCTGGAGGAGTTCAGCTGGCGTCCAATCAGGTCTGCGCTGTGCTGTGCCCGCTGTGTGGGGCTGTGCCAGTGTGTGCAGAGCCGGGCGCAGAGCAGGAGGCGCGGGCTGTGCGCTGTGTGCAGCTCTCCGGCAGACATGCTCTGTGGGCTCAGGAAGGATCTGCGCTCGGATTTCGGTGAGTGGATCTCCTCTCTTCCCCAGATGATGGGATGAATGCCAGGCTGTACGTGGTGCCACCAGCAGGCAGCACAGCGGGCATCACCCCAAGTACAAGTGTCTCCAGTGCTGCTAACTTTGCAAACACTGCATTTGTGCACTTGTGGCCGGACTGCTGGGACTTGTAGTTTACCGAGGGCACTGGAGCCAGGACTAGGGCAGTAAACCGAGGAGCTCAGCTCTGCTACATCTAGATCTGACTGGTGCCATAGTCTGGGTCTGTGTTACCCCAGGGTCCGGCAGGTGGTGGTCCCGGACCCTGCAGGGTGTAGCTGCGCTCTGTGGGGGGCTTGTGTGGCTGTATACATTGTACAGCTGGTATTTTGGGAATGTGAGACGTTGGGGGGCGCAGGAATTCTCTCTCCAGAGAAAACATAAATTTAATAGAAATATCTCCGTCATCTGTTTTGTGTCCGCCAACGACAAACTGATCATGGGGGTCGCGAAAAATGATTCAGGAGTGTTTAAAGGAAAACCAATTCAGAAATCGGCTGCCTGTAATAGTGCAGCAGCAGAACAAGAAATGGCTGATAACAGAGAGCAGTAGACTGAACCCACTTGTACATTAGTCTATACTGATAGTCTATTGGACCAGTTCTCCTAGTTTGTATGTCAGATTGAGATCCAGTATGGATTCACCGCAGAGTAACGTCCCTGGCTCCACTCATTGGGTCGTACAGTAATACTTCCCTTGTTGCGTTCTTTGGATTGTATGGTTCCCCCTCTTGTGGTCCATTCTTTGGGTCGCACGGTACCACTTCCCCCGGTCCATTGTTTGGGTCACCCGGTACCACTTCCCCCGGTCCATTGTTTGGGTCGCCCGGTACCACTTCCCCCGGTCCATTGTTTGGGTCGCCCGGTACCACTTCCCCCGGTCCATTGTTTGGGTCGCACGGTACCACTTCCCCCGGTCCATTGTTTAGGTCGCACGGTACCACTTCCCCGGTCCATTGTTTGGGTCGCACGGTACCACTTCCCCAGGTCCATTGTTTGGGTCGCACGGTACCACTTCCCCAGGTCCATTGTTTGGGTCGCACGGTACCACTTCCCCAGGTCCATTGTTTGGGTCGCACGTTACCACTTCCCCAGGTCCATTGTTTGGGTCGCACGGTTCCACTTCCCCAGGTCCATTGTTTGGGTCGCACGGTACCACTTCCCCAGGTCCATTGTTTGGATTGCACGGTACCACTTCCCCGGTCCATTGTTTGGGTCGCACGGTACCACTTCCCCGGTCCATTGTTTGGGTTGCACGGTTCCACTTCCCCAGGTCCATTGTTTGGGTTGCACGGTACCACTTCCCCGGTCCATTGTTTGGGTCGCACGGTACCACTTCCCCGGTCCATTGTTTGGGTTGCACGGTTCCACTTCCCCGGTCCATTGTTTGGGTCGCACGGTACCACTTCCCCAGGTCCATTGTTTGGGTTGCACGGTTCCACTTCCCCAGGTCCATTGTTTGGGTTGCACGGTACCACTTCCCCAGGTCCATTGTTTGGGTCGCACGGTACCACTTCCCCGGTCCATTGTTTGGGTCGCACGGTACCACTTCCCCAGTTCCATTGTTTGGGTCGCACGGTACCACTTCCCCAGGTCCATTGTTTGGGTCGCACGGTACCACTTCCCCAGGTCCATTGTTTGGGTTGCACGGTACCACTTCCTCAGGTCCATTGTTTGGCTCACACAGTACCGCTTCCATCGGGTTGTTCATGGTAGGGGTTCTGTACATACATTGCAAGCTGGGTGACTACCCACGTCGGCCTCAGGGCTTCCTATATGTCTGGCACATCTGCCTGGGTATGCAGTGTTCTATCCACTCCTATAGGCATACCTTGCCATGCAGGGCTCTGGGAAAGCTGAATGATAACCTCACATGGCAGCGGTCCTAGCACCAGGTGCCATGTGATAGACGGGTCATGGAGGGTGACCCGTCTATGGGCAGCCTGGCTGGGGTCTAGTATGTGTGAACAGGTGGGCACCGGCGTCCTCCAAGAGCAGACATCATAGTTCTGCAGAATAATCTCATGACAGAAGGAAAAAAGCACTGAGCTGCCACTAGTCATAAGAGCTTACAACCTGCAGGACAGACCGTGCAGGGCATAAACTCTGGGTGCATTACATGGGGTCACAGTGAGCCAGAGATCCCTCCTGATGAAGGAAGAGATGTGGAAAGGTGCAGCATGGTGGAAAGTTCTGTACACTATGCAGGCTCATGGCTTCCCCTCCTCCAGTGATTGATGCATTAGCATTCTTTGCTCCTGACCTGGTGTAATGTGTCCTGTATGTCAGTATACAGACTCCCTATATGTGTACATTATCCGTACAGACCACCCTGCCCCTCCCCCGCACCCGTCCTCTGCTCGCATGGAAAGTTATTGAATAGATTAGTGCTAGTTGCCTGATTCCCCATTTATCTTCCATCTACGGATTAAATCTATATTAATTATAAACAGAACATTCTGGATTTATTATCCGTTCCCCCATCAGCGTACAGGGATACACCGCAAAGTTATCTGACCGCAAAGGTGACAATTCAGAGCGGTGACAGATAAAATATTTTTCTTAAGATAAATTTTCATTAAGCCGCTAATAATGCTATTCTGTATTCTAGCTGCCACCATGCTTTACACTGCAGTTCTGCTCTATCATTCCAGGATTTGTAATACAGACAGCCTTAGGCGTTTCTATCAGTGACGGTGCTACGCTGATGGGCTGACCCTGGATCCCCGGGGGCCCGAATTCACTCCTATAGGACTGCGCCTGATGCTCGGAGGAGCCTGGAGTCACGTTTTTATCTTGTGACTGAGCCCTATGGCAGGTGCTCAATAGAAACGTGTGAATGCTGCACTATATGGCCAATGATGTGCCCGCTTCTACTGAACCCTATTTTGATCCCCCTCATCCAGTGCCCACCAATAACATTGACTCTTGGAGCCCACTGGTTAGCTACATGCAAAAATGACCTGACCCTAGTAGGCAGATTTACTTTTGCTTATGTCTAATATTAATTTGGCCTCTTTACTGAAAGATTAGATAACTTTTCAGCATATAGTGAATAAGTGCAATAGCTCTGCTCAGCAGCACTACTCCACGTGGCCTGCCGGAGGATTCTCCAGATCGCCGGTGGGCCAGTCCAGGCGGCCCTCATTGGACCCATACGAAGCCTGTAGTTGCCAACTGTCTCTGGATATCCTGGATGAGGGAGGATCTCCTGGACCCGTGAAAAAGCAGCAAACCTCCTGGGTGTCCCACAAAGGCTACGTGCACACCTTGTGGAAAGTCCTGCGGATTTCTCCGGACTGATTTTGGTAAATCCACAGGTAAACCGCACTGCGGAATTACCGCTTTTTTTTTGTTGTTGCGGTTTTTGTGTGGATTTACATCTACGGATTCCTATTATGGAGCAGGTGTAAACCTCTGCGGAATCCGCACAAAGAATTGACATGCTGCGGAATAAACAATGCTACGTTTCCACACGTTTTTTTCCACAGCATGTGACTGCTGATTTTGCTTTCCATAGGTTTACATGGTACTGTACAATGCATGGGAAACAGCTGTGAATCCGCAGTGTCAAAACCGCTGCGGATCTGCAGCAAAATCTGCAACGTGTGCACATACCGTAAGACCGCTCTGTCGAAGGTCTAGTTTTTGAGGAGTGTAGTTTTGGTTCTGTGGTTATATAGCTGCTTCTTTAGTTTTTATTTTTTTTTTTTTTTTTAAGCAGGCTGATCTTGGGTCCATATCTATTTTTGTGGCTTTTTAAGGGTGCCACAAAAAAATATCTCTATTTTTTGAGGCTTATGCTGAAGAAAACGATTTGTACGGTGTCACTCAATTGCTGTATATCAGAAGTCAGCACATTTTTGTACAACTTTCTATTCATCTCTTTAGAAACTCCCTGATGTCTGTTCTCAAATTTTGGCAAGCCTGGCACAGATTGGTCTTGGGTGAGGATGGCGCAGACGAGGCCCCGGGTGACATTGCCACAGATTGGTCTTGGGTGAGGATGGCGCAGACGAGGCCCCGGGTGACATTGGTCTTGGGTGAGGATGGTGCAGACGAGGCCCCGGGTGACATTGGCACAGATTGGTCTTGGGTGAGGATGTTCCAGACGAGGCCCCGGGTGACATTGGCACAGATTGGTCTTGGGTGAGGATGGCGCAGACGAGGCCCTGGGTGACATTGGCACAGATTGGTCTTGGGTGAGGATGGTGCAGACGAGGCCCCGGGTGAGATTGCCACAGATTGGTCTTGGGTGAGGATGGCGCATACGAGACCCCGGGTGACATTGGCACAGATTGGTCTTGGGTGAGGATGGCGCAGACAAGACCCTGGGTGACATTGGCACAGATTGGTCTTGGGTGAGGATGGCGCAGACGAGACTCCGGGTGACATTGGCACAGATTGGTCTTGGGTGAGGATGGCGCAGAAGAGACCCTGGGTGACATTGGCACAGATTGGTCTTGGGTGAGGATGGTGCAGACAGGGTCTTCTCATGAATTTTTTTTTTCCCTCCAAATAAATTGCTGTGAACCTGAGCGTCCCTCACAATCATCTCAGGATGAACGACGCCACGGTCGAGTTTGAAACCATTGTGATCTATTACACCGGGGAAAGGGTGAAGGGTTAATGGGCAATTAGATCAGAGCTGATAAACGCTTTTTATATGATCCAACCCAGACCTGCGTCCTCTGTCGCGAATAGGAGTGAAAGTCTCATCCGCCGTGATTATTACAGCAGCGGTGCTGAGCGAGAATGTGACAGATGTGTATGAGAACTAATGAGCCGGTGTGAGGAGCGAGTGACCCGAGGAGTCCAAAATAACTGCAGAATAGCTGATGTTGTGGCCATGTATTATCTCCCACCAATATCGCTGCCATGTATTCGCTCCTTCAAATATGGTGGCCGTGTACTAACATCCTCCAGTATGGCGGCCCGTGTATTCACCAGTCCAGTATGGCGGCCCGTGTATTCACCAGTCCAGTATGGCGGCCCGTGTATTCACCAGTCCAGTATGGCGGCCCGTGTATTCACCAGTCCAGTGTGGCGGCCCGTGTATTCACCAGTCCAGTATGGCGGCCCGTGTATTCACCAGTCCAGTATGGCGGCCCGTGTATTCACCAGTCCAGTGTGGCGGCCCGTGTATTCACCAGTCCAGTGTGGCGGCCCGTGTATTCACCAGTCCAGTATGGCGGCCCGTGTATTCACCAGTCCAGTATGGCGGCCCGTGTATTCACCAGTCCAGTATGGCGGGCCATGTATTCACCAGTCCAGTATGGCGGCCTGTGTATTCACCAGTCCAGTATGGCAGGCCGTGTATTCACCAGTCCAGTATGGCAGGCCGTGTATTCACCAGTCCAGTATGGCGGGCCGTGTATTCACCAGTCCAGTATGGCGGCCCGTGTATTCACCAGTCCAGTATGGCGGCCCGTGTATTCACCAGTCCAGTATGGCGGCCCGTGTATTCACCAGTCCAGTATGGCGGCCCGTGTATTCACCAGTCCAGTATGGCGGCCCGTGTATTCACCAGTCCAGTATGGCGGCCCGTGTATTCACCAGTCCAGTATGGCGGCCCGTGTATTCACCAGTCCAGTATGGCGGCCCGTGTATTCACCAGTCCAGTATTCGCTACCCCCCATCATGGCAGTCGTGTGCTCGCTCCCCCCCCCCACACACACCATTGCAGTCCCATGTTTTCTCACCCTCCCGCATGGCGGTCTTGTGTTTGCCTCCCCCATCATTGCAGTCGCGTGTTTGCTCTCCTCCCCCCCCCCCCCCATGGCTGCCGTGTGCTCGTACCCCCCCAGTGTGTTTTCTTCCCTCTTCAGCATTGCGGTCGCGTTTTTGTCCCCCCAGCATGGCGATCATGTGCTCACTCCCCCCCTCCAGCGTGGCGGTCGTGTGCTCACTGTCCCCCCCCCCCCCCCTCCAGCATGGCGGTTGTGTGCCTGCTCCCCCCCCCCCCCCCCCCCGCATGACGGTCGCATGTTTACTCCCCCTAGCACAGTGGTCGTGTGTTCGCTCCCTCCCACCCCCCAATATGGCAGTCGTGTACTCTCTCCCCCTCAGCATGGCAATTGTGTGCTCACTACCCTCCCCAGCATGGTGGTCACATGTTCGGTCCCCCTCCAGCATGGCGGTCACGTGTTTGCTCCCCCTCCAGCATGGCGGTCACATGTTTGCTCCCCCTCCAGCATGGCGGTCACATGTTTGCTCCCCCTCCAGCATGGCGGTCACGTGTTTGCTCCCCCTCCAGCATGGTGGTCACGTGTTGGCCCCCCCTCCAGCATGGCGGTCACATGTTTGCTCCCCCTCCAGCGTGGCGGTCGTGTGCTCACTGTCCCCCCCCCCCTCCAGCATGGCGGTTGTGTGCCTGCTTCCCTCCCCAGCATGGCGGTCGCATGTTTACTCCCCCTAGCACAGTGGTGCTACAGTGTTCGCTCCCTCCCACCCCCCAATATGGCAGTCGTGTACTCTCTCCCCCTCAGTATGGCAATTGTGTGCTCACTACCCTCCCCAGCATGGCGGTCACATGTTCGGTCCCCCTCCAGCATGGCGGTCACGTGTTTGCTCCCCGTCCAGCATGGTGGTCACATGTTGGCCCCCCCTCCAGCATGGCGGTCACATGTTTGCTCCCCCTCCAGCGTGGCAGTCGTGTGCTCACCCCCTCCAGCGTGGCAGTCGTGTGCTCACTGACCCCCCCCTCCAGCATGGCGGTTGTGTTCCTGCTCCCCCTCCAGCATGGCGGTCACGTGTTTGCTCCCCCTCCAGCATGGCGGTCACGTGTTTGCTCCCCCTCCAGCATGGCGGTCACATGTTGGCTCCCCCTCCAGCATGGCGGTCACATGTTTGCTCCCCCTCCAGCATGGCGGTCACATGTTTGCTCCCCCTCCAGCATGGCGGTCACATGTTGGCTCCCCCTCCAGCATGGCGGTCACATGTTTGCTCCCCCTCCAGCGTGGCGGTCACATGTTTGCTCCCCCTCCAGCGTGGCGGTCACATGTTTGCTCCCCCTCCAGCATGGTGGTCACGTGTTGGCCCCCCCTCCAGCGTGGCGGTCACGTGTTTGCTCCCCCTCCAGCGTGGCGGTCACGTGTTTGCTCCCCCTCCAGCGTGGCGGTCACATGTTTGCTCCCCCTCCAGCGTGGCGGTCACATGTTTGCTCCCCCTCCAGCATGGTGGTCACGTGTTTGCTCCCCCTCCAGCGTGGCGGTCACGTGTTTGCTCCCCCTCCAGCGTGGCGGTCACGTGTTTGCTCCCCCTCCAGCGTGGCGGTCACGTGTTTGCTCCCCGTCCAGCATGGTGGTCACATGTTGGCCCCCCTCCAGCATGGCGGTCACATGTTTGCTCCCCCTCCAGCGTGGCAGTCGTGTGCTCACCCCCTCCAGCGTGGCAGTCGTGTGCTCACTGACCCCCCCCCCCCCCCCTCCAGCATGGCGGTTGTGTTCCTGCTCCCCCTCCAGCGTGGCGGTCACGTGTTTGCTCCCCCTCCAGCGTGGCGGTCACATGTTTGCTCCCCCTCCAGCATGGCGGTCGCATTTACGCTCCCACCCACCCCCCAACATTAGATACAAAATGGCTTGCTCAAAAACTACCAAAATAGGAGGACCATAAGGTCGCTATTCTACATAATTTGTATTGTTGCACTTTATGTACCAGATCATCATGTACAGTTGCATTTCCAATTTTTAATGGTGTTTAATTCAAATTATGCACTTTAATAAAATTATTTTCTATGAGAATCCACTCTGGAGGATTTTGTTTGTCCCTACATTTTCTTTGGTTACCCCCCAACATTGCGGACGTGTGCTCGCTCCCCCCCAGTCCGGCGGCCTTGTATTTGCCCCCTCTTGCACGGTTATATGACCAAGTTTGTTACTTTAAGTGTCACCAAATGTTGCGAAATGCGCCGGCTCCAGGGACGGCCTTTTGCCTCGGAGGTGATTGGTGCAGACTGCACTGATCTTGTTGCTTGCTGGATAAAGTCAGGAATCGCTTTAATGATGGTCACCGCTCTCCATGTCCTCAGACCCGACCCTGCGCTTCGCTCTTTTGCATTTTCCTGCCCGTTAATTAAGACGCCATGTTCGCTCCTCGGACTCGTTTTCCACTTCATACAGGGCAGGTATTGGAATAATCCGCTTCTCTGAGCAGAATTTTAAGATTTGCATAATTCAAGCAAAAATATATAACGTCCTAGATTTACTGAGCTGAATTATATTAACTCTTCCCAGACCGGGTCCTAGCGCTCAGCTATTACATGGGAGACGCGTCGGAGCGTTCCTGAGAGCGGAAAAAGCGTTTTCATGCTTCTGTTCTTGTTATAACAACCTCGGCTGAACGAGATAATTGACGCTCAAGGTAAATTTCTACATCTGCTGCTTTATGTAATCCAACAGCTTCATATGAAGAGGAGGCAGCTACTGCCTACACCAGAAAATGCCCGGGTTGTACCAGCACGGCCCATAATACTGTATACAGGAAGATGTATAACTTATACCAGGTGTATGTATGTATATATATATATATATATATATATATATATATATATATATATATATATATATATATATATATATATTTATTTATATACAGGAGATGCCCAGGTTATACCGGCTGTACAAATATAATTATATACAGGAGAGGCCCAGGTAATACCAGCTGTACATATATAATTATACACAGGAGATGCCCAGGTTATACCAGCTGTACATATATAATTATACACAGGAGATGCCCAGGTTATACCGGCTGTACATATATAATTATGTACAGGAGATGCCCAGGTTATACCGGCTGTACATATATCATCATATACAGGAGATGCCCAGGTTATACCACCTGTACATATATAATTATATACAGGAGATGCCCAGGTTATACCACCTGTACATATATAATTATATACAGGAGATGCCCAGGTTATACCGGCTGCACATATATAATTATATACAGGAGATGCCCAGGTTATACCAGCTGCATATATATAATTATATACAAAAGATGCCCAGGTTATACCAGCTGCATATATATAATTATATACAGGAGATGCCCAGGTTATACCAGCTGCACATATATAATTATATACAGGAGATGCCCAGTTTATACCGGCTGTACTTGTGTATTTTATATACTGGAGATGACCAGGTTATACCAGTATGGCATCACTATACACGGGGAGATGCCCATGTTGCAGCATTTTGCAGTAGTGAACCATCCCCGTCCTTTGTAGGATTACTTCTGTGCTGCGGATTTATGATAAATGCCTTCTCCCAGTTATTAGCCGCGTTCTGTCTGATATTTGCTTAGTGAGAACATTTTAGTAAATGAATATTTCTCGGCAGGGGGCTCTTTTACTTCCTATAAACCAATTATGCTGCCCACATGATTGGCACTGCGGTTGTATGGCGGTATTATGATGTGAGCAGATAAGACGCTGCGGACTATGTAGAGCGCTGCCCTCCATCAATGGCGTTATGTATCGAATTTACATTCATTGAGCCAATGACAAGAATCAACATGATGCCCCCTAGTGGCTTTATGCCCTCATCACGGACACTTGTAGAGGGTTAAACATGATGCATCTGCGGGCTAATGTCGGGAATGAGGCCCACCGCTATGATGGCTTCTCAACATCTGAACCCCCTATAACTTGACCTTGGTAAAGGGGTCTGCCCTGTGGTCCGAGGGGGTATCGCCACTTTTTTTTTCAGATCTGGTACGTGCTATAAATAATCGTGGTGTGGCAGCAAAGGGTTAAGTTTCTTTCTCTTTGTGAACCATGGTTTGCTCTCTGATGATGTGAGGATACATTTAGATGCCCGAGGTGTAGGGTTCTCGGTATGGCAGCAATGCCAGCCCTGTCGTAGTTCAGCTGCAGTTCTCTGCTCCAAGTTATTTAAAGATGGGCCCGGTGCCCATGACTGGTCGGCGCAAGTTCCCTGTAGATGGTTTACATTACCCAGAGCTGCTGACCTTTCCTGTACTAGATTACTACTGCTCAGAAACATCACTCCAACTGTTGATCTCTTATAATATCTAAAAAAAAAATGCATCCTACCACATCATCGTTTATAATATTCATAGCGCCCACAGGCGAAATATACCGGGTTATTTACAACCCTTGGATTTTATGCTCTGGAGCCTGAAAAATCTGCAGCTGGGCTTGATGCTGTCCCCACAGCGGTTCCTTCCATGATATCTCCACAGAGCTGTCATCCATAGTGTCTCCATAGTAGTTAGTAGTGCCCACATTGGTGCCATTCATATCCCCAGAGCAGCCATCCATAGTATTCCCAGAGTGGTGTCTTCCATAGTGTCTTTATTTGAGCTGACACCCAGGGTGTGTCCTTAGTAGTGCCCACATTGGTGCCATTCATATTGACCCCAGAGTGGTGTCATTCATAACAACAGTGCTGCCATCCATAGTGTCCCAGTAGTGTCCACAGATGTGCTATCTATTTCCACAGAGCTGCCATCCATAGTGTCCCAGTAGTGTCCACCGATGTGCTATCTATTTCCACAGAGCTGCCATCCATAGTAACCCACAGAAGTGGCCACAGCACTGCCATTTATATTGTACCTACAATGGTGCAACCTATAGTATCAACAGAGATGACTTTGATTGTATTCCACAGTAGTGCCCACAGAGGTACCATCTACAGTATCCCAGAGTGGTGCCACAGTCATATAGTACTCACACAGGTGCCTTTCCAATTTGCAACAGGGCTTGACACTGTCCCCATAGCGGTGCCATCCATATTTTTTCCATAACCATGCCATCTGAGTTTGCAGCACGACTTGGCACTGCCCAATAGTCCTTATCAATAATGATCTATCCATAGTGTGTCCATAGTGGTTCCATACATTATGTGACCCTTGCAGTGATGCCTTCTGCTTTGCCTCCATAGTGTAGATGTAGCATCCATTGTGCCCCCACTGCAGTGCCAAGAAAATGACCAAACACCTGTTAGAAATTACTGTGTCAGGGTTTCAGAAGGACAACACTTGGACTTTGTGGACAGAAATGAGGTTTCCTTCAAGATTAATCTGACAACCTTTTGGGATTGTTGAATGCATTTTTACCTTTTCTGGATATGTGAGGTCTCTTTAGCCTGTACATGAGCGTGTCCCCCCTTGTGGTTGTATGACTTCGATATCTCGGTACTCTATTGGAGCAGGTGAGTCCTCCCCAGTATATTACCAGTACTGGTACCAGTAATGTGGTACAAGGTGCAGTGCTGATTCCTTGTCTCGCACGTCGCCCACACAAGATGTTCCCTGTTAATCCTCATCTTATCAGACGCGTTTCCTTCCAGTATTTGCTATGGCGTTACTCTTGTGATTTCAATCTCACGGAGCTGCTCATGTGAAATTTATTTTTTGGGGCTTGTCATATTTTACAGCTCAGATTCGCAGCGTTGGATTGTGCAGTCCTTGAAATCTGTCTTATCGTGAACTTGATAAAATGGCAAAAAAAAAAGGAAAAGTAAAAAATAAATAATAATCAGAAGATATGGAGACTGGAGATTACACACCGTGTAAAATATGCTCCGCAGATGGCGGGATCCAGCCTTGGAGAGTTAGGAGGACGACACACATATGTATAATACCGTAGTGGCAGATTGAGATTTCTTCTTTTTTAGTGTTTGTCATCGAGAAACTTTAGATTTGCAGAAGTTGTAAAATAATTCATACAGAAATTGCATCAGCTGGGTAAGAAATGCAACATTAGGGGCCGTGGATGTAAATTTCCAGCAGTGCACTGATGATTTTGCTTTCCTTTTGGCTTAAAAATGTAAGAATATCTATATATTAATAGAATATTTAAGTATAGAACACAAGTACAGCCAACCGTGAGCGTCGTACGTTTTTCAATCTTTTGGTACTCGCATATACAGCCCCCTCTAATAGCAGCACATTACGTGGCTCCTTAGGTGGGGGTCTGCATCTATGCTAATATTTACACCCCTAACCTGTGGTTCATTTGTTGTTGTGCAACTACAACTCCCAACATGTCATGACAGATGAGGACTGGAGATCACTACCGCAAGCCAAAAATATTTTCCTTTGTTGCAATTCTAGCAAAATAATGCCGACATTGTGTATAAAAATGTGGAGTATCCTACAATAAATGGATGAAATCCTCCACAGAAAAATATAGATCCAAGACCCAGAAGATGGGAGATATGTGGTCCAATATCAGCCAAACCCAAATGTGTGCAGGGGCGTCTCAACGCTTTCCCAGGAGCAGACGGTAGGATCGGACATGTTGGATCGCAATATGTCTGATCTTGTGCCACTGCCAGACACCTCTTATATCCCTCTCGTTGGGTACACATGTACCACCAAGCTGTAAATTATGGGGCCCCGTTTTAGAACATAAGCCTGTTGTTTAGGGTTCAGGAAAATGTTATGTGGCCCCCCTGACTTCTGATAAATACCCGAGGCCCAGGACCTTTAAAGGGGCTGAATATTGTCACAGAAGAAAAAAAATGTGACAAAACCAGCTCACCTACTAGGCATTTGTTGTGGGGAAGCCCGGATAACGTGCAGTCTTCACGTAAAGTAATAGAACAAATAGAAGAAAAAATCCAGCTTCCAAAAATATCAAAATTTATTGAAGATAAAATCCAAGATCCAAAAACATGGTTCACAGGAGAAGAAATGGCAGCATGCTACATGTTTCGAACAATAAGTTCTTTTTCAAAGCTTTGAAAAAGAACTTATTGTTCGAAACATGTAGCATGCTGCCATTTCTTCTCCTGTGAACCATGTTTTTGGATCTTGGATTTTATCTTCAATAAATTTTGATATTTTTGGAAGCTGGATTTTTTCTTCTATTTGCTGAATATTGTCACCAGCAGTTTTGTGATCACTGAGCGGTGCAATTGCTAGGACCCCGCTATTAGCCCCCCGCGTCTAATCGACCAGCTCAATGAATGGATTTCCATTGAGGGTATTTCCTAATGTAATGGGGCTTCTTCCTGACACAGGTTCTCTTTAGTGCTATCAGAAGTGATAATGAAATGTTATTTTTTGGAAGAAACACGTAAAACTTTCAGACTGTATGTGTTTTGTATATGACTCCTCGTCTCTCTTCTAATAGATGATGGACCCTATTCCAAAGGAAGCAAAGATCTGTCAGGGAACGATGTGGCCCTGGTCTCCAGACGGCAAAGCATTCCAGGTGAGTCCCCAGTGAGATCAGTCAGACCACCCGGCTCATCCCCCAGAGAGTCCAGCCATTCTGACCCTTTCATTGATTACACCCCCGACGAGCCCACACAATATATCAAGGACATACACATGATCCTCGTTATTTGGTGCCCATCACTATCCTGACCCCAAAAATCAGAACTTTGTTATATGTCTCAAAGTCAGGACATGGTTAATTGGAGAAGCTTTTATTACTGGGTGATGTCTCTCCCTTTTCTACAGGGGGCTTTCAATCTGTAACCCCTGATCAGGGGTAAAATGGACCAAGACGAGGGGCACCATATGTGTTTTAAAAATGTGAGATCCTAAAGTGGAACTCTAGTAAAAAAACATAGGTGTCCGGCTCCCTCGGGTAGCAGGGCTCTTCTCGCTGGGCGAACAGTCGCAGTTTTTGGTGCATACTTTTCTGCAGAAGCTTTGGCGACTTTCTGACGTGTGTTTTCCTAACTCCCTCCGAATAATCCTGACTCCACACGAGTCGCCTCGGAGCAGCGGGGGCCCCGAAACTACAATTTGAATTTTTGTCAGGACAGAAATTAAACCACAGCGAGGAAGCATTAATATCCCCGCAAGGTGCCATCTGCAGTCCTATTAAGAGGTGTGCGCGGGGCGGGCGAGGAGCCGGCATGGGCAGCCGATAATTCCAGCAGCAGCAGGTGAGATTGATAGGACGAGGACTCCAGCGGAGCCGTCAGTCATCCCGGAGCCATCGGAGCAGCACCGAGTGCCAGCTTAACCCCTCCTGTGCCCTTTCCCTGCCACTTCTAAGTGCTAATTCAATTCCTATCTGTGTTTCCAGCGCATTTCATTGCTTTTCCTTCTTTTTTTATGGGTCACTGAATATTTATATCACTTAAAGCAAAAACTCCAAAAATGCGTGAAATGCTCTTAGGGAAAGAACATAAACCGCCCGCGGGGAGCACACTTTCCGGAAATCGACTTGCTTTACATATTCAACAGTTTGTTATATCTGCTGCTGGGAAAGCTGGGTGATTACACTAATGGCCACCGCTGCAGCGTCCCCAGCTTTCTCACGTTCTGGATCCGTACTGGTTAATGTACCGCTACACGGTTATAGGCAGATTTGACATTCAGGAGTCTTGGATAGTTTGTGAATGGTTGATTGTGGAGAAATGTGCTCCATAACTAGAGCCGTCCAGGACTTTGGGTGTCAGCCTGTATTTGAGGCCCGATCGGTTGTCACCCAGTGCGCCCGACAGCGGAAATGGCTT